>NC_056732.1:1912766797-1912801797 GCF_019279795.1 Protopterus annectens
ACAAAGGAGAAACAACCTGAATGCTGAACGCCAGCTGGACAGGGTTGCTTTAGAAACTGTTTTTCACAAACAAAATTCATAATTGGTCATCTTTTCTTAAATCCTTTGTCCTGTACATATAGAATCTGAGTTGTCTGTGAACATCTAATAAATAGACAAAGTATTCGCCTATGTTGCAGTATCTTTGAAAAAATACCGGGAGATGTACATATTGGTTTAAGTTACTACTGGATGCTACCTTAGGGATAGAAGTTGCATTAGTTCTGAGGAAAACCCTGTCCTTGTGAAAAAAACAGATATGGGGGTTTTGAAAAAAGTGCTTGTAATTCTGAGATTCATTTAGTTGATGTTACTGCCACTTGAAAATAGTTTTACAGGATAGAAATTTTAAGTCCACCTTATTAACAGGCTCAAAAGGAGGTTGTGAGAGGGGTTGTAAGAGAATGGTAATGTCTCATGCAGGTACTGAGTCTCTTATGGGAGGTCTTAATAAAAATGTACCCTTAAGGAAAGCTTTTGAGATCTTAAGGGATGCAATGGACGTATCATTAACACCAACATGGAAATTGGAAATAGCCGTCAACTGAATCTTGATAGCTGTGTAACTGGAATTTTTGTCAAAATTAGACAGAAATTCAAATATGGATCGCATTGGTGTTGAAAAAGGATCTAGCCCCTTAGAATGGGCCCAAGTTGAAAATCTTTTCCATTTGCTCTGATAAACTTTCCTAGTAGATGTTTTTTTGAGAAAAAGGCAGAATGCTGACGACTGCAGGAGGAAGCCTGCCATCTTTGGCTAAGGTTAAAATTAGAGGCAGCATTCGGTTAACCTCACAGACATGTGATCCAAAGGAGGCAGTAAAGAGGGATGGGACAGGAGATCTGGATAACTATTCATCATGCATGATGGATGTACTAGAAGAAGCCATACAAAGGGGAACAAAGACTGTCAGGGTCAAAAGGGTGCAAACAGTATAACCATGACCTTGCGTTGTGTGGCTTTCTGTATGAACTTGCTCATTAGAGGTAATGGGGAAAAGGCATACAGAAACTACGGGAGCCAACTTTGGACCAGAGCATCCCTCAGTGACTCTCCCTGTGGGAAAATCAGGGAACAGTACTTGCTGCATTTTTTGTTCAGACAGGAGGCAAAGAGGTCTCCGACAGGTTGGCACCAGTATCTGAAAATTGTTTTTGCCACCACAGGGTTGAGGGACCATTCATGAGGCATTAGAAGTGTTCTGATCAATTTGCCCAAAAGAAACTGGTTATCCACGGGATGTGCATTGCAATTAGAAAGCGTTGTGAAGACATCGCCCACAGCCAATGCCTCATGGCTTCCGACAAACAGGATAAGTATGGGTTCCTCCCTGTCTGTTGAGGTACCATACAAGTAATGTTGTTTGCCTGAATGGATATCACACCCTTGGGAAGTAGGTCCTGAAATGCCTGCAGTGCTAGAAGAACTGCCCTCATCTCAAACATACTGATGTGAAGACTTGCCTATGTCGATTATGTACCTTGGACCATCTTCCCTTCAAAATCCCCCCCAACCTAGAAGGGATGCATCCATGGTCACTGTTGCTGCAGAAGGACTCACCTGGAAAGGATGGCTGTTGGTCACCAATGGGGAGGTTAGCCACAATGAGATGTGATTTTTGCATACCTGTGTAATTCTGATCTTTGCACATAGAGGGTGAATGAATTGTGTCCATTATACTGATAAGGTTCATTGTACTACTTAGCTTGCTCAGGGAATCATACGAATCGAAGATGCTAAGAGACCTAAGAGATATAGGATCAATCTCACTGGTGGTTTTGGGTGGTGAAGAACTAGTAGTGTCATGCATAGTGAATTAATTCTGGTTACAAGGAGGGTGACTACTTGAAGTTTTGTATTCAAGTGGCATGCTATGAATTCTATAGCTTGTGTTGAGTCAACTGACATTTTGGAAGATTTAATGACATTTCTAGATTCTGAAGCAAGTGGAGTACATGATCCTGGTGTTTGCAAAGGAGATGCTTAGTGGGAGCAGTCAGAAGCCAATCCTCTAGGTATGGGAAGCCATGGATCCTTTGTAGATACAGTTGCACCGTTACAACTGTTATGATCTTAATGAACACCCTGGGGCTGTGGTAATACCAAATGGCAGAGCTCTGAACTGGAAAAGGCTGGCTCTCAAATGAGAGTGGATATATCTCCTGGAGTACTTCATTATTTTGATGTGACAGTAGGAATCCCTGAGATCAGTACAGCACATCTAATTGTCCTGCCTCAGTAGAGGTAAAATGGACTGAACTGTGACCATGAAGTTCGTTTGTTTTTATGAACTTGTTCAAGTGACTTAAATCCGAAATGGGTCTGAGGTCTCCAGTGTTTTTTTGGCACTAAAAATAATCTGGAATAAACACCAGATTCTAACTGGTCATGGGTGACTGGCTGGATGCCTTTCTTCTAACAGCTTTGAAATTTCTGTGGCTGCTGAGTTCCACTGATTGGGTGGAACATCAGGGACTTTCTTTTTCATTTATGGTTGAAGAAAAAATGGAAATGAGTAACCTCTGGATATTATCCTTAGCATCCATGAATCTGATATTATATTTTGGCAGGCTTGAGGGTGTAAGGAGAGCCCAACTGCCTCCAGAGTGCAGCAGTCGGGCAGCCATTTAGGGGCGATGGAAGGCTTTCTCCAAAAAGGGGCCTCGAAAGCCTTGATTCTGCAGTTCACCTCTGCCTCTTGGATGTCGTCCATTAAATTCTCCCCTCCTCCACCACAGGAAGGGCTCATCTTTAAAGTCATAGAAAGAACTCTGATTTGCGGAACCGCATCTTCCTCCCCAATCTCTGGTTTCTAGAAAATGTTCTTTGTGGGGGTGGAGAAGCATGCTCCCACTGCAGAGAGAGCCTTGTCATCCCACTGACTTCTGGTGTATGTATCCTTGAGTTTAGGTCCAAATAAGGTGGATCCATCATATGGGGCATTAATGAAGGATGACTTAAAGCCTTCCATAAAGTCATATAATCTCGTCCAGATGTGATGGCGAATGGTGATGCCCATGCCTGATGCTCTGGCTATACCATCAGCTGTGTTAAGAGAGCAGACACTTGGCCACATTAGAAGATTGAAGGGTGTAAAGCCGGGAGTCCACTGTTTTTCGAACATTATGTCAGTAGTACCCCTGAGATCTCTTTTGTCAAGTCTCTCTGGAATCTTGTAAGGTGAGCGAGACAGTTCTGCGATCAAGGGCAAAAGTTGCTGATGAGCAAGTCCACTTTCCATATCTGTCCATCGCCCTAGACTCCCTAATAGGGAGATGGATAGAACAGCTTTCCTCCAATAGCTCTTTCTTACTGACTGCTGCCACCACTATACCATCTACAGGAGGTCCCACCACCATAGCATCTGCTGGTGGAGCCTAACTCCAGTGCTTCCCATCAGGTGGAGCAGATAATATGCGGTCGACTTTCTTTGGAATGGGCTCCAACACATCAGTGTCCTTCCATGCCCATTAAGCCATTAGTTCTATAAGGGGGTCGATGGGTGGTACACCACCCATGATGAGATTGGTCCGAAACCAAAATCCCGCAAAAACACAGACTCTTCTGGACATGGGTCAATGGATGTCCACCCCCCCCCCCCGTTTCCTAATTCTAGAATGTTTCCAAGGAGACAATTTCAGGGAGTGAGGGGAGCCCTCTCCTGCCTCTAAGTCAGTATCTTCCATAGAAGACTCAGGTGAAGAGTCTAGATGCTTCTGCTTACATGTCTATTTTCTGGGAACACCTTTTAGGGGTTCAGCACAAGGGTCAGAATCAGACAGTGAACTGACAAAGCAGATTTCCTCAGGAGCTCTTGGTTAGGACTGTCCCTGTACGACTGGAAATAGAGGAAAAGAAGCAGAACGCAGGTGGGGTTTGAGTGGAACCAAAATAATAGTAGCTAGCTGCCTTATTGGTTCCCTATTACAAAATCGAAGTTGCATAACTTCGAATGTTGTAATACCGAACCGTAAACACTGAACGGTCAAAATAGCGCAGCTGCAGAAAACCAAATTTTTTCCTAGGGAAAGAATTTGGTTGTCCGTTTCTGTGGCTTCACTATTTTGTTTACTGTGGTGCGAAAGTTACAGGATGGGTTCAGGTAAGTGTTGGGTAGTGACGGACTTTGGGGTTAGGGCTGGGTTAAGGATAGTGCATAGCTAGTCATGTATTTTAGGTTTAGTGTAGGTTTTTAGGATGTTTTGTGTGTGTGTGTTTTTCGGAACAGTGAAATTTTTCCCTGGGAAAAAATTTGCTGTTCTGCAGTTTCGATGTTATTACGTTTCGAACTTCCATGTTCGAACTTATGGTGTTCGAAATTCTGGAAATTCAATAATGTAATATAAACCCGCCTTGTATTTGGGAGATACCAAAACCCTTTTGAAAGCTTCAAAAGCCGAGGCTGCCACTGGTGCTGACTTCTTCCACTCCAAAAAGGAAAAGGAGAGCTTGGCACCTAGGAACCTTAGTTCCAAAGCAGATCTTGATCCTAAGCGATCTAAAGCCAAGGACCCAAGGGGAAGAGATGGCTCCAAGAACCTGGATGTCAAATTACTCCCCTGAAGCTTGACTCTCAAGCTTCGGCTCTGAATCTCATCTCAGTCCAATGGTATCAGCCAGGAGCTCCACCACCAACGAAGAAAACTACAGTTCCAATTGGTTCTTAAGAACCTGAAACCAAAAGTTGGACTAGTGCAGATTCTTGCATGGGGGGATTATGAGGGGCAACAGTCAGCACCAGGGGACGGTGTCAGGATAACCCAAAGCTGTATCTGTGTCTTCAAATATTTCATCATCCTGTCATCCTGAGGGTTGAGAGCATCTCTTTTCTTGAAGTATGGGAGAATGAATTCTTGACATCACCAGTTCTGGTGAAAAACAAGCCCTTGGAAAAGTACAGAGCTGAGGGGCTAACTGTTCCAACCTTCTTGGAATTTTAGGGTCAGAACCAACAGGTGTGATTGGTTCCAGTGATGTCTTTTTTTAAGCTTTCAATGGAAATCAGCTTCTTTACTTTTCTTTCTCTTTGTCATGAGATTTTGTTTTAGTTTTATTCTACTATTTACTGGAAAAGGTATGAGAAGGAGAAGAGGAAGCTTCTGTCTGAGCTGGAAGGAGCCCCTTAAGAACTAATTTATCCCGTCGTGTTTGAAGAGACCTGGCACTGAAGGTCACACAAGACTGGCAGTCCATGTCTAGGTGAGCTACGCCAAGACAATAGACACACTTTGTGTGTGGATCTTGAGGGGTCAACTTGTGCCCCCACTCCCAGCATTTTTTGAAGCCTGACACTTCTTACATGTTAAGGCTGAAAAAGGACAAATGTCACTAGAAAAATACAACACATAATAAACTATCTATAAGCAAAAAGTTATAATAAAGGTATAAAAGTATTAGTCTAACCTACA
Organism: Protopterus annectens; assembly: GCF_019279795.1. Classification (NCBI taxonomy): domain Eukaryota; kingdom Metazoa; phylum Chordata; order Ceratodontiformes; family Protopteridae; genus Protopterus; species Protopterus annectens. The sequence goes on from NC_056732.1 coordinate 1,912,772,246, forward strand.
GTATAATAGAACTATCTGCTATATATATATATATATATATATATATATATATATATATATATATGGGTCTACTTCATTTCACCTAACCTCCAATTCACTGACTTTCATTTCACTGACCCCATTTCACTGAAATTTCATTTGACTGACACTTCATTTCACTGACAGTTCATTTGACTGACAAATATTATTAGCAAGAAAATGGAATATGCCCCCTTCCCCACTGTAGTGCGACCCTGGAGTTAGAATATATAGTTGGGGGGTGTGGGAGCACAGCCCCACATCAGGGGGTGGGGGCACAGCTTCATTTCATATGATATTGTTAAGTTTTGATATAATATTGCATATATTATATCACAACTTAACAATATCATATGAATGAGGGGGCTGTGCCCCCACACCAATGTGGGCTGTGCCCCATACCCCAACTATATTTTCCATCTCCAGGGTCGCACAGTGGGGAAGGGCATATTCCATTTTCTGCTAATAATACTGTCAGTCAAATGAACTGTCAGTGAAATGAAGTGTCAGTGAAATGAAATTTCAGTCATTTGGTCTCGGTCAAATGGGAGTCAGTGAATTGGAAGTTAGGTGAAATGAAGTAGACCTATATATATATATATATATATATATATATATATATATGTGTGTGTGTGTGTGTGTGTGTGTGTATATATATATATATATATATATATATATATATATATATATATACACATATATATATATGTAGATGTAGATATACAGATATACATATTTTTTAAACTACTATTGTAATATAGAAGAGAAAAAATATCCCGTGAAAGTTAAGAAAACTCTCACTGCAGGAGAGGAGTATAAGTCGTGAAAACCTTCACAAATTCGTACAGAGCTCACTGCACATCAAAACATTTCCAGAGGCAAACAAGATCTGGGTATCTGTGGTTCAATCTAGAGTATTACGGGTAGGGGAGAAGTTAGAGCTCTGGAGCTGATAAACTCAGGATGGGCACCAAAGTCAGATGTCGTCAGATCTAACACCCCATATTTGAACAGATGAAAATAGACAACAATGAATCAACAGTTACTTTTTCATGGCTAGCTTGGTCATCTACCCATCAAACAATTCTACTGAAGTCGGCAGATGAAACAGGTTGCCAGAGGCAGAACCAGAGATGGTGGCATACCTCTGTCTTTCTCATAACATTCCAATGTGTTGCAGCATACAATTTGACAACCACTGTTGTAGTTCCGTCTGTATGAGTTACTCTGACTGCATTGCTTTTATTGTTCTAGTATCCAGGATTACAGTCATCATACTGCATCTCCACATCACTATGCATCTCAGATGGTAAAAAATACCTTGTACCACTGGATACCCCACTGCTTTGTGGCTATTCGTTATGGCCTTGTATATCAGCACTGCTGCACCCTGCACTGTCATTACACTTAGTATTAATGCACTGATACCTCACTTGTAACCACATGTGAATGAACAGTCTGAAACACTGCCTCTAGAATAAGAATCCTCTTCTTAGCTTTGAAAAAGATTTATGAGCTTATACTTCTTCGTCTCCACTACAGTGTAATACTCAGTATTGTCATATTTATGTTTGTGTGGGGAAAAAAAGTGTTTTATTTTTCTCAAACTTCCTCCAGATCTGGTGAGAAGCATCATTGTAGGAAGCTGCTATATTCAATCACAGCTGCTACTGGTTGCTCCTTCTTTCCAATCTATATTTTACAGTCTCCATTACAAAACAGTGTACTGCTACAGGGGATGGCACATCAGTGATCTAAATTTCACAAAATGATGCAACGTGTACAATCTTCACTAAAAATGTATACTACTAGTTGGATCCCACAGCTGTAATAACTTTTGCAATGTTCAATATATATGTCACAGTGCAACAGACCAAAATTATACTTAATTACCCAGAACATGCACCTTCAGTTGGAAAAAGTTTCTTGTAGACTGTAGCGGATAGTACGCAACATATTTGTTAAAACTTCTCTGCTGTTACGTTACCCCATGCCCTAAGTCACCTTTACTGCTTTCACGTTTAATAAAACGACTTACAGCTGAAGTGAAACATTAATTGATAACAGCACTGCAAACAATGACGAAAACTTATCTGTTAAATCATGTCAACATTTGTGTTTGCCACATTTTCAGCTGAAAGCACTAATAGCTAGTCAGTGGAGATCCTGCACGCCAATCATGAGCAATAAGCACTGAACTACATCTGAAAATGGTGAAATTCTAGAATCGTCTCACTTCAAGTTGCATTTGCATTGCCTTTACCCTGAAATGATGAAAACTGAATGTGTACAGCAGTTCCTGACAAAATGTACTATTCAACAGTATTCTGTACATAGACTGCCACCTACTGGTGAATCAAGGAGTTATTTATACAAGTGCCAGTAAGCATAAAAGTACAGTTATGGTAGGCATGAAATAAATGAATGGATGGTTTGAAGTGATTAAAAAATATACTAGGAAAGAAAAAACAAAAGAATCAGCAAGCAGGATATAGAACTCCAGTACTGCAACATATGGGGTAGAACAATGAGAGTGATGAAATGCAAACTGGTTAAAATCACCTACATGCCCATTATGCAGTGTGGCCGCATGGCAGATGAGTGAAGGATATTTTCTACCAATGGATTTATGCACTTGAAAATAGGGAAAGAATCAGTTCAAATCCTGGAGGAAATGTGTGTGTTGTGGGTGCAGCACTTATATATATTTGATTATATCTGATTAGTCACTTTCGGATACAAGTGTTTATGCAACTGCGGAAATATCCAGAATAATTAATTATGCAGTGATCAGCATTTCCCTATCCTGTTTATTACAAGTGCTGCTTACATCCCAAATGACAAAATAATGCAAGGCAGCTTTGGTGACACAAATATTTATAAAAAGAAAAAGGCTGAAAGATAACACAAAACAGGAAGAACTAGAGGTAAAGGAGAGGGACACTCCATATGTGAATGACTTAAAGATACACCAACTGTGGTAGACGGAAGGTGGTCCAAATGGAAGTGGTACACAGAAAGCCAACTGAAGGCTTGGGAGGAAGACATATGGAAGGCAAAGTTTAAAATGAAAACCCAAGGACTGAAGTAAAAAGAATAAAGAAAATGTCAGCTTTGAAAACGTAAATAATCTAAGAAGTGTACAGCGTGAGCAACCAAATACGGAAACTCTGGATTGTGATTCCTCACTAAGGAAAATCTGAAGTTTACAGAAGAATAAAAGACTTTGTAAACACTGTACCCTATAACTATTTAGAGAATGGGTATGATGCTGATATAGACAGTAGAACTCTGCAAACATGAGCATAGGAAGAAGAGAAAACAGAAGCAATAAAACAATATTATTTGAAAGCATATGAGCCTAACATACTTTGTGGTTGTACAAAAAAGTACAGTGCTGCACAGTTAAAGAAATAATCTGGAACAGGAAGGAACACTGTGAAGATATAAATGATAACTAAAATTAGAAATCTATCCACATTACGTCTCCGAGTGACTGCAATAAGCAGACATTTGAATAATCAACAAACTGTGAACAGTGAATTTGAGTTTAAGGAAAACTATCTTGGGCTTGTTGTCTTTATATTACAATTAGAGTTGCAGTTAGATTTCTAATTAGTTAACCAAGACTCACTAACGTTTTACTGTTTTAACCATCCTTAAGTTTTCTAAATAAGCAGTTTGTTCAAGATAGTCAGCTTTTCTCTCTAGGACTTAGCTGAGAAAGGGTTTGATCCCAGTCAGACTTTCCCGGTTAACAAAGACAGATGAATGAATAAATATAATGTTGAACACATATATTTAGAAAATGTCTAGTACAACACTCCATGAAGTCTTAAACAGTAAGCACCTGATAAAGTATAACAAATGTTTTCAGATTCTTAACAACAAAGAATGCAACATTAACAAAGAAACAAAATGAATGAGTTCATTTTGCCGGGGACCACAATGATTGACCATAAACAAGACCTGGGGAAGCAGGACACTACAAATTCTAAGTGGTGAATCCTGGGGACACTCAAAAATCACCAGGCAGTGATATGTGACTTACACAAAGTGTTATATTAGAGACAATTACACTTAGCTGAGGGGAAAAAATCCTCCCCAAAGTGGGGGTCAGCTGGGCCTCTCCACTCACAAAAACTCTTGATCAAAAAACGTTCTACGAAACAAGATTCAGGTAATTCTTTTCACCACATCTAATTCTGGTCAAGCTTACTGGACTTCTGCAATTAAAGCAAAGCCACTGTATTAAGTAATAATCAGAGGCAGTATGGGAAAAGTACAGTTGTGTACACTTACCATAAATGTAGATGTTCAAGTGTATTCACTGTTGTAGTCATTACATTTGGGTAATCTGCTGGCAGGTTGCCCTCAGTTGGCCTGAATTCCAAAGTCTTGGATCCTGCGTCGGTTGCTGTCTTCTCTTCCATGACATCAGGTCATCAGGGGTATAAAACATGCAGCTGACGCCATTTTCTTTAGTTTTTCTTGCCCTCGATGTCAGGTGCCCCCAAAAAGGTAGCAATATTATATAAATATATCAATATACATGCATCAATAAAATTTTACCTTCATCTACAAGCAAATACACACATAGGTTGTAGAAGATAGAGAAGGAAAGATAAACTGTAGAATGACATGGGGATGGTGGGAGGGTAACCTGGACTGCAACAGTGAATACACTCGAACATCTACATTTATGGTAAGTGTACATAACTGTACTATGTTCTTCATGTTTCACTGTTACAGTCATTACATTTGGGTAGAATCCCAAAGCTATGGTTGGGAGGCTGGAGCTAAACAGCATTAGGTGTGGCTATAAGGCCCTGCAGCACTGCAGTGGCAAAGCCTGCCCTTAACTTAGAGTAGAGAGGCAAATGGTAATGCTTTGTAAAGGTGTGAACAGAACTCCAAGTAGCAGCCTCTAAAATGTCTTTGGTTGGTACTCCTCTGGGAAAGGCTGCCGAAGTAGCTGCAGCTCTGGTGGAATGAGACCTAATGCCTTTGGGCACAGGTTTACCATGGGTAAGTAGCAGAAACTGATGCAGTGGCTTATCCACTTTGAAATTGTCTGCTTTGAAATAGCCTTTCCTTCTGATCCTGCAGCATATGACACTAGTAATTGCTCAGTTTTTCTTAGAGCTTTTGTCCTGCTCAAGTAGAATCTTAGCTGTCTGTGTATGTCCAAGGAATGCAGAATTCTCTCCCCTTTGTTCTGTGGATTTGGATGAAAAGTTGGCAGATGAATTGTTTGGTTAAGATCCACAATGGAAACCACCTTAGGCATAAAAGTAGGATTTGTCCTCAGAGACACCCTGTCTGGGTAAAATATGATAAAAGGCTCTACAGCCATGAGGGCCTCTAGCTCTGAAACTCTTCTTGCTGAAGTAATTGCTAGTAGCAGAGCTGTCTTCCATGATAAGAACTTTATATCAGCAGTAGCGGCTGGTTCAAATGGAGGCAGGGTGAGTTTTTCCAACACATAATTGAGGTCCCACGCAGGTAATGGTGATCTTTTAGGAGGCCTTAGGTTTTTGGCTCCTCTAAGGTACTGTATTAGTAAAGGATGAGAAAAGATTGGTGGCTCTGTATTGTAATGAGCCGAAATGGCAGAGGCATGGATTTTGATTGATGAGAAAGATAGGCCTTTGTCAAGCATCTCAGTTAAGTATTGTAATAGCTGAGGAATATGTGGTTCTGCTGTATCGGTTCCTTGTGCTTGATTCCAAACACAGAATCTCTTCCATTTGTCAGCATAAGATTTTCTAGTACTAGGCCTTCTGGCTTCCAAAATGACATCCATCACAGCTTTACTTAAAGGTGTCATTCGTATGATTACATGATTAGCCATACTGCCAGGTTCAGAGTCTGTAGTTGATTGTGCAGGATCTGATTGTTTTGCTGGGACAGTAGTTGTGGTCTTTGAGGCAAGGTCCAAGCTGGGTATTGAAACAAGTTCCTTAGGATTGGGTACCAGTATTGGCGGGGCCAGTCCGGGGCAATTCATATCATCTTTGGCTTCTCTAGTCTGACTTTTAGGAGGATCTTGGGTAGAAGCGGCAAAGGAGGAAAGGCGTAAACTGACAGGTTTTTCCAACTGAAGGATAGGGTGTCCACTTTCCATGCTTGTCTGTGATAAGTTCTTGTGCAGAATCTTTTCAATTGATAATTTTGAGGAAAGGCAAATAGATCTATGTCTGGGCTCCCCCATTTCTCTGTTATCATGCTGAATACTTGTGGATTTAGTTTCCACTCGTGAGGATCCATAAGGTTTCTGCTTAAGTTGCCTGCCAGAGTGTTCTGTTTTCCTGGCAGGAATTGAGCTTGAAAATGTATTAGGTAGGTCAAAGCTGTGTCCCACAGTGCCATGGCTAATCTGCAAAGGGGGTATGAGTGTGTGCCCTCTTGCTTGTTTATATACCACATGACTGTGGTGTTGTCCATCTTTATCAGTAGTTGTCCTGGATGAAGTAAGTTTTTGAAGGCTCTTAGGGCATTTTGAACAGCTAGCATCTCTTTCTGGTTGATATGTAGATGCATTTTTTTTGGTGCCCATATGCCCTGAATGCATCTTCCTGCCATGTGGGCCCCCCAGGCATAATCTGATGCGTCTGTTGTTAAGGTTAGGCTGGCAGGGGGTACAGTGAAGGATCGTCCCATGTTTTGGTGACAGGCCTTTGCCCACCATAGAAACTCCTGTTGCAGGCAGGGGATAATAGGAATCATTGTTTCCAGACTGTGTGAATGTTTGCTCCATAAACATTTTAGGTACCATTGAAGTTTCCTCATATGCAGTCTTGCATATGGAATTAGTAGGATGCAGGATGCCATGAAGCCCAGAGCCTGCAGAATTTGTCTTGCAGAAGACTGGGTTTTTGTTGCCATCAGTTTGAAGTAAGAAGTCAGTTGCTTTTGTTTGTCTGGCGTGAGGTAAGCCATCTGGGCAGTTGTATTCAAGCTTGCACCTAGGAATGTTATCTTTTGAGAGGGTACCAGTTGTGATTTCTCTTCGTTTATTGTGTACCCTAGGCATGCTAGAAGCCTTTTCACAAACACCAGGTGTCGTAGAAGAGTGTCCTTGTTTTCTGCTTAAATGAGACATTCGTCCAAGTAAGGATATATTTGAATACTTCTTTGTCTGCAAAATGCAATTACTGGTGCCAGGCACTTTGTAAAGACCCTGGGCGCAGTAGATAAGCCAAAGGGCAGTGCAGAGAATTGGTAATGCATTAAGCCAGCCTTGAATCTGAGGTATCTTCTGCACGACTGTCTTACTGGGACATGCAGGTTCATAGGTTCATAGGTTCATAGGTTAGTACTAAGCTAACTGCCCTTGCAAGCCATTTTAAGCCTAGCCAATTATCCCATGTGAGACTTGAACCCTGCACCTTGTGTTTGTAAGGCAAACACCTTAACCATTAGGCCACCATTAGGCCACCCTCCCAAGCCTCTTTTAAGTCTAAAGTCACCAGCCAAGCATTTTTGTCCAGCATGGGCAGAAACTGTTGCAAAGTGAGCATTTTGAATGTCCAGGTACGTGTTCAAAATCGATAAATCCAGTATTGGCCACCAGGCTTTGTCCTTTCTGGGTACCAAGAACAGTCTTGAGTAAAAACCTTGTCCTTTTTCCTGTTCTGGTACTGTCTGAATGGCCCCCAAATCCATGAGGGACGTAACCTGTTTCTGAGCCTCTGCCCATTGGTTTTTTGGCAGGTCTGGCCAACCATTTGTCATTGGTAGAGTGTGGAAATGGAATATGTATCCCTGTGATACGACGTTCATTTCCCACTTGTCCTGGGTTATTAACTGCCAATTCTGAGCAAAAAGTGCTAATTTTCCCCCTATGGGTACTGCCAAAAGATAAGTGCTTGGTGTAGGCAGAGGGAAGTCACTGGGATTGCTTTCTTAAAGTTTGCGCTTTATCTCCTCCAGATTTGGAGGTGGATGTGCCCCATTGCTTTGACCTGTATGAGTCTTGAGCCTGGTACCTGGAACCCTTAGGGCATCTGGATTTGCCCCTTTGAGCTCTGTCTGACACAGGAAAGGACCAATTTTTTGTAGGCTAGTGTCTATTGAATCTAGGTGGCTGCACTTGTAAGAAATCTTTAACAGTTTGCATAGACTTAGCTTTGTCTTCCATTTTCTTTAAAACCTCTTCTGCCTTAATACCAAACAGAGAATCATGCTGTAAAGGTGCATCTAGCAATTTAGCTTTAACATGATCAGGCAAATTTTGTTCCTTTAACCAGGCATGTCTCCTAATCACAGATCCAGTAACTGCGGCCCTGCACGAGGCCTCTAAAGAATCAAAACCACATTGCAAAGTATGCTTTCCAACTTGTTCAGCTTCATGCAATAATTCCTGCAATTCCTTATTTTCTGCACATTCTGGAATCAACATCATTTTCTGTTTCAGCAATCCCATAACATGTTGTTGGTACTTAAGCATATGAAATTAGCAGTTAAAGGCCCTGATTGCCAAGGTTGCAGATGTATAAACCTTTTTTCCCCATCTGTCCAGCGCCCTTGAATCTTAGTAGGGTTTTTTGCTGTTGAGGCCCTAACTCCCTTTGGGCCCTGTGAAATAGTTTCAGGATCAGCAGCAGGGTTTCTAATTAAAAATTTATGAGTCAGGGACCCTGTAATACCTGTCAGGTTTACTGGGAGCCGGAGGTAAAGAGTCAGGGGTCAGGCTCGACTCTGAAAAAACATCATCCACAATGTCTAACACAGGGGGAATGGCTAAAGGCTTGTGCTGAGAGAGAAAGAGGAAATCCCTGAGCCTCTTTTTTGATTCTGAGAAGCCTTGACTCTCCCAGTGAAAATGCTCCCTCAAAGTATGCAAGGTTTCCCCAAATGAGTAATCCTCAGGAGGAGATGCAGATGGAATAGACTCCTCAGCATCAGAATCCTCATAGGGAGGTAAAGATAATGCCTGATCAGAAGAGGAATCAGAAGAAATAGAAACCTGATCTGAAGATTCATAATCAGTGTCTTGCCTAGGCCTCTTATCTGGAGGGGGATGGGTACCCCTGATCAAGGTAATAAGGTCTTCGGCCATTTTGATCATCTGTTTTTTAGGCATAGAGGCCTGTGCATATGGCTCAGGCATCGTTTTTTTTTTCAGTTTTAGGAGGTGTCTTTGCCTTTGGTTTTGCAGCTTTTGTCGGTTTGATATAAAAATGTTGAGGTCTGAATACACCCTCAGAAGCCGGTGCCTCCTCAGCGGCTCCAGACCCATCCGAGGGAGATACATCCATCGGGCCAATACCTTGAGTATCTTGCGTCATGCAGGACTCCACATGGGTGTTGGTAGAGGCCTGTGACTCAAAGGTAGCGGGTATCAGGTGCTGCAAAAGCACCTCACTGAGTACTGCCGAACTGGCGACTGGCTTAGGAGAAGCTTTGTCATCGGTTTTGGATCTCGACTGCCTTTCTCTGTCCTTTTCTTTGCGTTTTTTATGTACTCCGGTAGTCGGATTGCTATCCGATGACATCTCTGGGTAGTTAAATCTGTTTCCAAAATACTTAGATGCAAAAATATACCAACGCTTAATAGTACATTGGTTAAATCTAGCACAAAACCGACAGCCAGGCACATTGTGATCAGGGCCTAGGCAAGGAATACAGTATAAATGGAAATCCTTATGAGGTATTTGCTTCCCACATGTAATACAATTATTAACTTATTCTGACATCGGTAAAAAGTAAGAAAAAAGTTTCCCCAACAGGGTACTTAGCTTTATCGAAGAATTGGGTTCTGAAACTCAAACTCTGCGACCGGCACTTGCGAAATGCTTCTGCTTCGGGCACCGCACGGCAAGAAAGACTAAAGAAAATGGCGCTGGCTGCATGTTTTATACCCCTGACATCATGGAAGAGAAGACAGCAACCGACGCAGGACCCAAGACTTTGGAATTCAGGCCCACTGGGGGCAACCTGCCAGCAGATTACCCAAATGTAATGACTGCAACAGTGAAACATGAAGAACATAGGGGACGGTCATCGGCTGCCTCACTTCTTTTTTTTTTCTCTCAGCCTCCTCTGGGCTCAACCCAAACCACATTAAGAGTCAATAAAGAGACAAAGGACGCTGGTGCAGCATCATACTTGGTGCAGGGGTGTGCACTAACCCCACAACCCTGTGGTAGGTTTGCTAGCTTTGCTTTCTTCTACAGACTCTCTACCAAGCAGGATTCTAATTACAGCAGGCTTCTCCAGGCTCCTAATGTGTGACTGCAGCAAGCCTAGGCCTTCTTCCTCCTTTCAGGGTATGTGAGCTGATGCCACTGCTCATTCCCATCCCAACAGCCTGGCCCTCCAGCACCCATGCTGGTAGTCGAACATGGGTTGCCTGGGGCACAGTAAGGCCTTTATCTCTCTGTGCCACTGGATCAGATTTTGTCACCCACTGTCTTTATAAATGCTACTGCTTTTCCAGTGTTCTGCCATTTGCATTTTAGGTAATTTCAATGTAGATTATGCAGTTTTTCCTGCTCATAACTTAGCTCTGGGTAGTCTACAGATGTTGACATTATATTACATAATATCAGTGTACAACCATTTGATAAACAATTTCGAGTCAGGAATGAGTTCAGAATTCCTGCTGACTTTGAAAGCATTTCCCAAAGTAATTATGAAAGTCGTTAAAGGCGCTTACTTACCAGGTAACAATACTTGTCATCAAACTCATTCCACTTTTCACTACATTTGATAACTGCATTATAGTGGCCACCATTAACAACTCCTATGTGGTTACACATTGCATAGAGACTGTAAATTGTCTGTAAAATAAGATGGAAAGATTAAGTCATTATATGTTGATTTATGTTATATCTAATACAGACCTTATTGAAAATACAGTATATTCTGTTACTGTAATGCTCAAATTAAGAGGAAGAAACAACAAGATGGATATAGCACAGCTCTTCTGCTATAAAAATGTGATTGCTAAAACTCATTATAACTGTTTCTAGTTAAATGAATGACACTCCAAGAAGAGTAAATCAACACAAATTTCAAAAGAAGATGGGGACAGCTTGTGAGTGCAAAAGCCTGGCATATCATAGCTGTTAACCTTGTTTGACAACTGCCAGTGAAAATGAAAATTTTCTGACTTAACAATGGCAGACATTTTATATTATTTATGACCTCACCAAATTACAAATGCAAGAATACTAAGTCATCATAATTTTGAAAAAACAGGATTTTTTGAGGTTTATTTTTGCCCTTATCAAAGATACAGTGACCTTAAAGTTAGCTTATTTAGAGGAAGGGGCTGTTGGAGCAAATTAACTACAAAGTACTCCACCTATAAGACAAGACATATTAAAAAAATCACATTTTGTGAAATGAAGATTTACAATTCTCATGCTTTCAATTTTGATAGGTTTCACTCTGTTTTAAACATGCTTTGATAATACCATTGCTGAAATAATTTTTTCGACAAAGCAACTTTTCCAAATACATTACTAAAAATGATATACTCCATTTAAATTAAAGTTACAGTATTAAGGTTTTAATACTATTCCAATACTGTATGCATACAGTGATAGAAGCAGTTAAGATTACAAGCTATGTTATGAAACAATATGCAAGTTAGTTAAGCAAAGTAACACCCTGAAAAAAAGGTACTTCAAATATTATGAGTTTGAAATTATAAGGCTGGCAGTTCTCAGCCTCTTAATTTCAGTAGGTTGGTATCACTTTTAAATGTGCTTTGACAATCTTAACAGTGCTATAAAAATATTTTCTACTTTCTCAAAACCACCTTTCAAGCTAAAAACTAAAAATGCTACTCCTTCTATAAGATGTTCATGTCCATTTTAGCTAAAAGAATTAATCTTCTTATACCTAAACTAAGTAACAATTATCACTGGTTCATAGGGTCATAGATTGGTACTAGGCTAAGTGCCCTTGTGGGCCATTTTAAGCCTAGCCAATTACCCCATGCAAGAATCAAACCCTGCACCTTGTGCCCGTAAGGCAAATACCTTGACCATTATGTCAACCTCCCACAAACCCATACTGGGTTTATTTTAAATAGACAAGTACAGGATAATGTAACAACAATACATGCATTAATAGACTATGCAAATAAAAATAAAAAAGAACTTTTTATCATTAGTCTCAATTTTAGATAAGGCTTTTGACTCAGTTAATTGGTCGTACCTATTTAAGACACTTAAAGTACATAATTTCTCACTTGAGTTAATTGTATTAATTTTTAAAGTTATACAATAATGCTTGTGCTCATGTTAAAATAGGTTCTTTTCCCTCTTCTTCTTTCGGCTTTTTCCCGGTTAGGGGTTGCCACAGCGGATCACCTGTCCGCTCATGATTGGCAGTGGAGTTTTACAGTGTCGAGTTGCCAGCCCGGCGCCCAACCTTCCACAGAAGGCACACACACACACTCACACCTAGGGCCAATTTAGAGTGTCCAATCCACCTAAAGTATGTCTTTGGGATGTGGGAGGAAACCGGAGTACCCGGAGGAAACCCACGCGACCACAGGGAGGACATGCAGACTCCGTACAGAAGGCACCCCAGCCGAGAATCGAACCGGAGAACCTCTTGCTGTGAGGTGGCAACACTAACCGCTGCACCACCATGGCCGCCCTAGGTTCTTTTCCTTCTAATTCCTTTAAATTACAAAAGGACACAAAACAATGGTGTCCATTATCACCTTTACTTTTTGCATTAGCTGTAGAACCTTTTGCTAATAGTATTTGGATCCAATAAGAACATTAATGGCATCCAAATAAAAGATTTTGAACTAAAGATTGAACTCTCTGCTGATGACATTTTACTAACAAAAAGAAATATACAGAATTCATTAGAATATATCATTAATTCTATTAGTCAGTTTGAAGAAATCTCGAACTTAAGATCTAATCATAATAAAACAAGTACTTTATTAATAAAAAAAATAAACATTTATACAAAAAATATTCTAACTTCAATTGGAATAGCAATCGAATGAAATACACTGGTATAACCATTATGCCTAATAGTAAAGGAATGATACAAACTTTCAACAGCTTGTTCATAAAATTGTCACAAATTGGAACAAATTCTTCCTTACCATGGAAGAACGATTAATGCTTTTTAAGATGGTAATTCTCCCTAAAATACTTCAGTACTAAATCCACCAAAAATGATGAAGATGATAAATAATATTCTACTTACATTTTTTGGCATCCTAATAAAATCAAGAGTTTCATTTGATGGCACAGAAAAGGTTGGAATAATGGTGGAAAAGGATTCCCTGATATTCAATTACATGCTACTTCAACAATTGTAAAAGTTATAGTGCTATGGATAAATTAATCTTGATTCAAAATGGAAACAAGTACCTCAAGAGACATTATTAGTTAATAATAAATACATTGCAACCAGTCATAAACAAACAGTCCATAATACTTTTATCTGGTTATTAAGAGATTTGTGTGCAAATTGAATTACACCCTCTTCTCAAATTCCCTATTTAAAGAACATAATTTCCTCTTTCCAAAAGTTTGCATATTCTTACCATTATGTTAAAGGAGTCTACTTTAGATGAACAAAATGCCACTTACCTGCAACCAGATTCACCGAGTCGAGAAGACTGACAGCACCACAACACCGATGTCCCAGAACACTGACTTTTCATTCCAGGTAAGTAACCGCTCAGCCATCCTGTTGAACTTTGCCCCTTAGTAGTGCGATCTCAGAGTTGGTATATTTAGTTAGCGGTTGGGGGGGCTGCAGCCCCCCACATGGGTGGGTTTAGTTTTCTTCTGTTTACTTGTTTGTTTCGGATGGCTGAGCGGTTACTTAGCTGGAGTGAATAGTTGGTCTTCTCATCTCGGTGAACTAGGTTTTGGGTAAGTGGCATTTTGTTCATCTAAAGTAGACCCATATTAAAGACTTAATTTTTCTGTATTTCCAATTGCATAGACAAATGACTGCTTAGAAACTCATAACTTCAACAAAATGCTAGTACTAAATCAACATAGTAACTTAATTTATTGGCATCAATTCTTAAATGGTATTGATAAATATACTGTTGAAAATTTAAGGTCCAAATGTGATCAAGATTCTGAGAACTGAGAGTTTGTGAACACAGAGACTAGTAAGATATTTAACCTAGATAAGAAATTGTTCCCCAAATTATTGGAATTCTTAATAAATATCATTAATAATTCAATGAAAAAATCATATCTGTCACTAATTTATAATATTCTTAAGTTAGATTTCACATATTTAGGTAATTCCTATTGGAACTACTCCTCAAAAATTAATAATGAAGACTTCTCTGAATAATACAAGAAAATAATATTAAAATCTACAGATAAAACTATATCTTCATTATACTGGAAATTTTTCACTTGGAAATTTTTACACAGACCTTTTGTCACTCCTAATAAAATTACAATTATGCATAAATCAAATAGAATGAAATGCTGGAGATGTGATTCTGAAATAATAGCTAATTGGTTCCATGTGGTATATGAATGTGAAGTCATCTCCCCTCTTTGGAAAGAAATTAATAACTTCATTCAAGCTCTATGGTCAGAAAAATGTAATATTTCTAAATCTTTAGTTTTATTTAATGCACTGATTCCTGGGATAATTCCAAAAATCCAAGTGCCTCATATTTGGTCTATTCTTGTTATAGCCAGAAAAGCAATTGCTAAAAATTGGAAAAGTAAAGTTACCCCCTCTAGTGTTGAATTTATTAGTAATGCAAACATTTTTTGCAGTAGTGAATCATATACTATAAAGATAAGAACTTTTAATATCACAGATTCATTTAAATGTTGGCTTTAACTTAAAGACTTGCTTAATAAATATTAATTATTGTTGATATACCTTTGATGTATTGATCATCTGCGGATCTGTGTAAATAGTTGTTTGTTTTATAATTGATTAGTTTATTTATTGTTTTAAAATGAAATAAAGAAATTTAAAAAAAGTGATAGTCCTTTACATCACTTTGGTGGCATACTGGAATAAAGTCTTTACTACAGCCCAAGTGACCCAGGTTTGATTAGTGGCTCGGATAACTGATAAAAGTGGCAGTGAGGATTGGATCTTACATGGGTGTCCCCTGTAATGATCCCTGGCAGAAGCTGGAGATGTTACAATGAGGAGGTCTGGTCTAAAGAGGAGAAAAGGCCAGCGAGTATGGCTGAGCTGTTACGGAGGAATGGCTACACTTTGCACACCCACCCTCAGATGTACCATATATACCGTAAATGGGAGGGGGAACAACCAGGGCAGGTTATAAAATAAGTAAAAAAATAAGTCCAAAAAGACAGACAAATGCCATTATACTCTGCAATGAGGCCGGCAAAATATCCAGATGTAGATCTGAGTGGTCAGTAAAACCAGTGATGGATGTGGGGCACTGGGGACAGCTGCGGGAGAGAAAAATAAAGCAAAAAAAAATCCTTTTAAATTTTAAGTTATGGTATTATGTTTTACTGATGCTGTTCACATTTTTATATGAAAAGTGACAGAAACAGTGGGAATGGCAACTGATAATATGAAATAATTAAGAAAAAAAACACTTCTTAGAAGATGAATAAATATCACTAGTGCATAGCTGACATTTTTTGGAACTGCAACAATTTCAGACTATAATACTGTAACCCTATTTCCTGTAATGCACACTATGTGGAGATTGGATAAAATGTGCAATTGTGAGGTCTCTCCTACATTTGGATAATCACTGAGAGAAGCCTCTCCTATATCAGCGTAACCATTGTGAGAATGATTTGTATCTTTACTGCACCCACAATTAATTCTCTAAAGATTTGCTCAGATATCTAAAATGCTCTTTCATTTTTTTGTCAATATTCATAGGTTCATAGGTAAGTACTAGGCTATCTGCCCGAGGGCATCCATAAGCCTAGCCAGAATGTGTTGGCTTTCGCTGCCCCCTTAGATTAGTTCCCTGTGCTTCAGTCCAGCAGAGCTATTAGTTCCCTGTCCCTCTGTCCAGCAGAGCCACTGCAGTGATCCCGGGATAAATTTTCTGTTTCCCATCCACCCATCAAGGTTTTTCTTGAAGAGTGTTAGTGAGGGGCTCTGCCTAATGTAGATTGGAATCCTGTTCCAAAGCATGGGGAGTCTCTGGGATAGGAATCTATCCCTCCAGCATGTCCTAGTTATCGCTGTGGTGAGGTTTAGATCCTTAGAGTGTGTGGCTCTTGGGGATTTTTTTTTTTTTTTTTTTTTTTTTTTAGGTGGAGCATGTCCATCAATTCTGGGTAGGACATGGGCTTGTATTTCAGGCAGAGATCACCTCTGAGTAAGCGGTATGCAACCGAGTACACCTGGAGTTTCTTCAGTCGAGCTGCATAGAGCATATGTTTGAGGCCAGTAATACTCTTGGTGAGGTACGTCTGTGGTCTTTCCAGCTGTTGCAGGTGTCTTGTAAGGTACATCCCAAATGGGGTGTTGTACTCTATGATGGGTCTGATGAGTGATGAGTAGAGGGGCACAATAACCTCTTTTGTTCTAGATGTGAACACTTTTGTGATTAGGTGGGCCACATAGAAGGATTTTCTAACCACCTTGGCAATATGATTATCAAAGGAGAGATTACTATCTACTTGGGTCCCCAGATCCCTTATTACATTTTCTGTATTTAGGGGACCACCACGTATGTGGTAGTTCGTGGGTACTTTGTTTTTACTAAAGGGGATGACTATGCACTTTTTGGTATTTAGCTTGAGGCCATGATTTTGACACCAGGTATCCGTCTCAGTGAGGCCCTTCTGGAGGATGTTTGTATCAGCTGGAGAGTTAATTATGGCCCCCAGTTTGCAGTCATCTACGAACCTGGTCAGCCACAGTCCTCCTGTGCTTGCCTGTACCTCTGAGAAGTATATACCGAACAGGTGGGGTCCCAGGACTGAGCCCAGGGGGATGCCACTTGTAACTGGTTTAGAGTCGGACCTAGAGCCTGCAACTCTCACCGTGTGGGTTCTATCCTTGAGCCAATTGGCAACCCATCTCGTGATGTAGGGGTTTATGTTCAGGCTGGTGAGCTTGTTTATAATACCAGAATGGGGAATGATGTCAAAAGCCTTTGCGAGGTCTAGGTAGGCTGTGTGTACCTCCTTTCCCTCGTCTAATGCCTTGGTAACTGTCTCAAAGATGTCCACCAGGTTTAGGTGGCATGATCTGCCCTTAACAAAGCCAAACTGGGTAGTGTCCAGTGTTTGAAGGTTCCCAGGTCTCTGTTAATGAATTCCATGATGATGCACTCCATAGCCTTGCAGACCAGGCTATTCAGGCTTATAGGGCGATAGTTCCCAGGGTCTGCTGTGACTCCACCTTTGTGGAGCGGGATAACTGTTGCTGTGCGCCACTCTATGGGTACGCAGCCTGTACAGAGGCTGAGTTTGAACAGTGTGTTTAGGTGAGGGGTTAGTCCATTTCGGAGCTCGTGTAAGACACAGCCTGGGACACCATCTGGTCCCATTGAAGCTGTATTTTTGGCTTTGGATAGGGCTGTTTTAACCTGTCTGTCAGTGATTGCCAGGGTGCTACATTCTTCTCGTATGGTTATGGGCCCTTTAGGGGGTGAGAGGGGTAGTGAAGTTTGCACTAAACCTGTCTGCCAGAATGTTGGCAATATCAGTCGGTTCAGTGTATTTTGTGCCACTCTGCACTAACTCAGAGCAGATCTGAGAGTTTCCACTTAGGTTCTTGACATAGCTAAAGAACGCTTTGTGGTTATCTTTGGAGTCCTTAGCAATTTTTCTTTCAAAGCTCGCCTTGGATGATTTTATGAGGGATCATAGTTTCTTGCTGATACTATTCAGGGATGTCTTTCCTTCTTGGGATTTTACTCTTTTCTGCACTAGTTTCCTCATTCTGTTGTATAGCTTGTTTATGGTAGGGGTCCACCAGACTGGTTTCCTTTTCTTGGAGGAGTGAGTCTTGGTTTTGCTTGGGATAGCATGATCCATGCATTCTTGCAGGTGCTCATAGAGTGCCTTTGTAAGGAATTCAGCAGCTTGGACAGTGTTGTCCTTTAGCATGGGGGCTGTGAACCTTTCCACCTCGGTCTTAAGTAATGTGAAGTTTGCTTTTGAAATGTTTTTCACGGTGGTTTCCTTGATTGGGGGTGGGGGCGGAATATGGATATCCAGAGTGATTAGTCTATGGTCTGATCTAACCAGCGAGGGTTAGACCTCTGGTGTAGAACACCTGTCGCCCATGTTGGTGATGACCAGGTCCAATATGTTGTCACCTCTGGTGGGGGTGTTGACCAGTGATCCAGGGCGTTCAAGTTTATAAATTCTAGGAAGCGTTGGGCAAGGGAGTTAGTACTTGAATAGTTCTCCCAGTTAATGTTAGGGTAATTGAAATCACCCAATATTAGGGCGTTTGGTAGGACCTTCACATTTTCCAGTGTCTCCAGAAATGCGGAATGGGGGTCCTAGATAATGGTGGGTGATCTGTAGCAAGCTACAATTTGAATTGCAGTTTTGCCCGTTGTTAGTTGTACAGGAATGATCTCTGAGGCATTGTGCTGTGCCACTAACCTGGAGTTGTGGGTATCCTTGATGAATATGGATACACCCCCACCTTTTGTGCTTTGGTCCGGGTTCTGTGGCTGAAAAGTATGGTATGAGTTATAGCTTGGTAGTGCTGGGGTGCTCTCTGGAGCCTTAAACCAGGTTTCTGTTACTGCACAGATATCATTGTTCTCCATACTGAGGAGCGCCTCGAGTGCATGCATTTTGAGGTTTAGACTTCTGGCGTTGAGTAGCATTACCCTCAGTTTTTGGTTACTTGTGCTATTTTACGGTGGTAGGTTTGTCTTTTGAGCCTTGCCTAAAAAAAGCACTATGGGGTTGGCAAAAACCTTGGCCAGTATCCAAAAGCCTAAGGGTGACAGGTGTAAGCCATCTCTTGCGAAGCAACGTGGCTTATCGAGCGTGTCATCCCAGGTGGACAGATACTGGATCCCCTTTGAATGACACCAGAAACTTAGCCAATTGTTGAAATTGATAATTTTTTTCTTTATACTGTGGCATCATTCTTGGTGAGGGCAGGATGCTACTCAGGGTCATACCGGCCTAAGCTATGTGATTAGAGAGCTCTTCCATGTTTCTTTTCATGTAGTCCAGGGTGGTATGTCTCAGGTCATTCACACCAACATGGACAATGGCAGAGTCATATTTGTACTTGCTCTGGAGTGACCTGAGGGCTTGTGTTATGTGGCGGATCCTGGCGCCCAACTGGAAGCTAACTGTAACCTTTTCCTTGTCCAGCCTAGTTAGTGGGACATCAGTGTGCCTGACTATAGAGTCGCCTATTACTAGTGTGTTGGGTATGTTATTTTGCCTTAAGGGCTGTGATTGCGTAGAACACTGATTATGTGAAGTATGTGTTTCATGGTTTGTAATGGGGTGTGGGGATTACTTGGGTGTTTGCTTTGGAGGTCTCTGTTGCTTTTGCAAGATTTTTATTTAGAGCCTCCGAGTTTATGTTTTCGTGTATTTATGTGTGTTAATTGCCGGTGTTGGTTTAGTAGGACTATGTGAGACTGGTGGTGTGTTGCAAGTATTTTCCTTCTCCTCTTGACTGTCAGTTCCAGTCTTAGGTTGAGAGAGCTTTGCCTCTAGTTTGGCTGTATAATTGCATCTCTCGCATATATTAGTGTTTGGTGGTAGAAGGAGAGGGTTGTCTGTGTACATAAGGCAGTTGTAACATTGCCTCAAAATGCCCAGATTCACCAGTTGGACTGGAGAGTACACCTGAAACTGCCCTTTGGACATGCCTGAATAGGTAAAGTGAGCTGTTTTACTTATTAGCTGGTAGGGACGAATAGAGAGCCTTGCCCTTCTGGAAGGTATAGGGGGTCTAGTGCTAGGGTTAATTAGTGCTTGCTATGAGTTTTGAGCAAGTGCTGGGCTGTGAAATGAATGGTTTGAGTGCTTAAGTTGAAAGTTTGTCTAGTTCCAAGGGAAAAATTGAAGGGCAGACTTTGTGGAGCCGGGAATAGTTTAACCCTAGCTAAGCGGCACTGCTCGTTGTGCAAAACCGCGCAAATACATTTTTTATAGCAGGGAAATGAAAGAGATAGAAATTAGCCCAAAATGGCCACTAAACTACTAACTTCTGGGCTACAGCAAACAAGGCGCACAATTTTCAGAAAGAAACGGCTCAAATGAGCAAGCACAATAAGCCTTTAACCAGAAATTCCCAGCTCAGAAGGGCAGAATCTAGCCTCTCCTCCCACAAGAGTGCAGACTACAAGCCTTCTTAATGTAAAATAACTGGTCTGAAGCCCAAGTGCTTAAACCAGAACTAATGTGCTTTTAGAATAACAGACACTGAGCCTTCAATCAGCAATTCCCAACTTAGAAGGATGTAAGCTACCTGTCCCGCCACAACAATGCAGTCCACAAACCTTCTTAATGTAAAACAACTGGTTTGAAGCCCAAGTGCTTAAATCAAAAGGCTTACAATAACAGTTACAATTTAATCAGGCTACTACCAAGCAGTAATACCTGCAGCAGAATAATACAATTGAGTACTTTTAAGAAAAAGCACAAGCAAAATAAGGTAATAAAGGTGGAAGAAACACAATTACAGTAAAAGCAGATGAATAATGTGCAATTTTTTTTCTTTAACTTCTGTAATACCAATTCTCTTGGGCCAGTTTCTGCTATCTACTCTAAAAGCAAACCTGACAGCCCCTTACAATGTTTACCTAAAGGTCAGCATGGTTAAATTCACAAAGGATTCCAGTGAAAATTCCAATAGATATTTCCTCTACTATATATCTATAGCTAAATATATATATATATATACATATATACATATATATATATATATATATATATATGTATATATATATATATATATATATATATATATATATATATATACATACACATACATATATATATATATATATATATATATATATATATATCTTACATACACACACACACACACACACAGACACACACATGGTTTACTATCAAAATGTCGCAGAACAATTTCATTCCCAATCGTAAACACGAAAGGGATGTGCAAATGTAAAATAAAGTCTGCTCACAACATCAACTCAATACCCGATAACTACAGAGTCAATGTTAATGATGAACCTAAAAAAATACAGTGCAAAAATTCAGTACGTCTTCATACTCCCCACCCCCCGCTAACTATATATTCCAACTTCGAGATCGCACTACAGTGAGGAAAGGGATTAATGCCCCAATCTGCACTGTCCTGCAATCTCTAGCCCTTAGATTAGATCGACTTCATATCAGTGAAAGCAGAGTGGCATTTGCTAATATGAACTACAGATGGTCGGCAACATGGCAATTGACAATCTGCCATCCGATATCCCATTTGCAGAACATCTACATTTGTAATTTTGATAGTAAATATATATGTGTATGTGTATATATATATATATATATATATATATATATATATATATATATATATATATATATATATAAATATATGTGTGTGTGTATATAGATATAAAATCTATATGCATACATAGAAAGAAGTTATGTACCTACCATAACGTTCCATGTTAGTTGTCTCCTCTCGCCTTCTTTCTTGTTGGTTGGGTTCGGAGCCGATCCTCAGCTCTGACTCAGCCATCTTCTAAAGCTCGAAAGCTACATACTGGCTCGAGGCCTCCCCATATCCCATGATGCCTGGCGCTAGAAACCCAGATCTCATTTGGTAAGACTAACAGCAAACAATATAATGAAGGAATCCTATCCTATCATACATAAGCCCAACTATAGAGCCTACCAGGTAGAGTGGGGTAACCAGAGAAGGCTCAGCCAGTGGAAATCCATAGAGAAACTCTTCTCGGTCTAGTAGGATAGGGGGATGGAGGGTGGGACGCAAGAAAGAAGACGAGAGGAGACAACTAACATGGAACGTTACGGTAGGTACATAACTTCTTTATGTTAAGTTGTCTATCTCGCCTTCATTCTTGCTGGTTGGGACAGCGTCCCTAGCACCTAATATCCTGGGTGGCTCAGTGGAACAGACTCTTCAGAACAGTGGAACCAAAATCAGCTCTGCTCCTGGAAACCACGTCCAATTTATAATGTGAGATGAAAGTATGAGGGTTTGCCCACGTGGCTGCTGCACAAATAGATTCCACGGGCAACCTAGCTTGAAACGCAACAGAAGTGGCTAATGCTCTGGTGGAGTGACCTTTTGGTTTAACAGGCAATTCTTTATTCCTCAGCTGATAGATAAAGGTGATGATAGAAGTCAGCCACCTAGATAAAGTTACTTTTGATACTGGTAGGTCTTGTTTGCCCTCTGCATAAGAAAGGAAAAGCTGATCCGATTTTCTGAGGTCCTTAGTCCTATGCAAATAAAAGCGCAGTTGCCTGTGAACATCTAATTGATGCAACTTATATTCTCCCCTGCTGGAATGGTTGGGAAAAAACACAGGAAGGTCAATGGACTGATTCAAGTTATTCTCAGAAGAGACCTTAGGAAGGAAGGAAGGATTAGTCCTAAGAGCAACCCTGTCTTTGTGGAACACTAGGTATGGGGGATGGATACAAAGAGCCTGCAGTTCAGAAACTCTTCTCGCTGAAGTAATTGCTACCAGAAAAAGTGTTTTCCAAGATAAAAACTTCAAAGAACAGGAAGCTGCCAGTTTGAAGGGGGGCAAAATTAGAGAGGCTAGAATCAAATTCAGATTCACAGGGGTGGAGGATCTCTAACCGGGGGCCTGAGCAGAGTGGTTCCTTTGAGGAAGGCCTTACAAAGCTTATGAGACATTATAGTACTTTCTGAAAGGCCAATATGAAAATTTGAAATTGTGGCTAACTGCACTCTAATTGTAGCGGAAGCGGACCCGGTATGAAAGAGCTCTGCAAGAAATTCCAGGATGTGGTGAACAGGGGCTGAAAAGGGGTCTATATTCTTGGCCGCTGCCCAGGAAAAAAAACGTTTCCATTTACTAGCGTAAGTTTTTCTAGTGGTAGACTTGTGCGATGATAAAATGATTTCACGCACCGATTGGGAGATATCAGGAAGCCTGGCTAGGGTTGGAAGTGGAGCAACCAAGCCGTGAGCTTGATAGATTGCACGCCTGATTGATGTATCAGGAGGTCTGGAGCTGGGTCCAGAGTCCAAGGCTGCTCGATAAGATAATGATGAAGGAACGGAAACCATATTTGTCGAGGCCAGTACGGGGCAATGAGGATCATTCTGTAACCCAATACAGTAGCTTTCTGTATCAGTTTGGGAATTAGGGGAAAAGGGGGGACTGCATACAGAAGTCCCTGAGGCCAATTGTGGACTAGAGCGTCTCTGGGGGAATGCTCTGGATGTGGAAGGAGAGAGAAGAAGTTGCTGCACTTGCTGTTGAAGGGGGTGGCAAAGAGGTCGCAGCAAGGTTGCCCCCATTTGCGGAAGATTTGGTCCGCTACTACTTGTTTCAGAGACCACTCGTGAGGCATGAGAATAGCTCTGCCCAGCCTGTCTGCTATGATATTGGATTTCCCAGGGATATGCGTTGCGGTCAGAAACCGTTGGGAAGAGATCGCCCACTGCCAGAGTCTGAGTGCTTCTCGACATAGGGGGTAGGACCTGGTTCCGCCCTGCTTGTTGATGTACCACACGACTGACATTGTCCAATTGAATTGCAATTGCCCCAGTAGGAAGAGAGTCCTGAAGAGCTTGCAACGCTAAAAGCACTGCCCTCATCTCCAAGACATTTATGTGCAGATGGTACTCTTGAGGTTGCCAGGTACCCTGGACTGTTTTCCCCTGATAATGCCCCCCCTACCCAATCAGGGAGGCATCCGTGGTCACCGTAGCAACTGGAGGGGGAAGTACAAATGGTCTGCCCAGGGGCACTTATGAGGAGACCATCCACCACGCAAGGTGCTTTTTGCATGCTTCTGTGATGATAATCATGTGAGACATGGGAAGCTGCTGGAAGGACCATTGGGTGAAAAGAAGCCATTGGAGGATCCTCATGTGAAAACGAGCCAGAGGGACGAGTATGACTGCTGCTGCCATGAGACCCAGGGTTTGGGGGACGAACTTGGCTTGAATTCTCTTGCATTCTAACAAGACCTGGACATGCCACTGAATGACTAACACCCTGTCTAGTGGAAGGCTGGCTGACCTGTCTTTTGTATTTAAGTTTGTGCCTATAAAGGTGATAGACTGACAAGGCGACAAAGCAGATTTTTCGAAATTTATAGTGATACCTAGTCTGGAGCACGTCTGGATAGTGTAGTCTCTGGCTTGCAGAGGGTGATGCCTGGTGGTAGCAGTGAGGAGCCAGTCGTCTAGATATGGAAACACCTGGAATCCTTGCCATCTCAGGTGAGCGATAACTACTGCCATACATTTGGTGAACACCCTGGGGGCTGTGGTGAGACCAAAGGGCAGAGTTCTGAACTGATAATGGCTGGCTCCCAGCTGGAAGTGCACGAATCTTCTGGAGTGCCTGTCTATTTTGATATGGTAGTACGCATCCTGAAAATCTATGGAGCACATCCAATTGTCCTGACCCAGGAAGGGTAAAATGGACTGTAGCATGACCATCCGAAACTTCATTCTTTGTACAGACCTGTTTAGTCTGCTGAGATCCAAAATGGGTCTCCAGTCCCGTCTTTTTTGGTACCAAAAAGAACCTTGAGTAAATTCCGGATCCTTGTTGGTCTGCTGGGACTTGCTGGATGGCTCTTTTTGTTAGCAGTTTTGAAACTTCCTGAACTGCTTGATCCCTCAGATTGGGTGGAACATCTGGAAGGGACTTGTTCAACAAGAAAGAAGCACGAACAAAGGGAATTCTGTAGCCTCCGGATATAACGGAATGTACCCATTTGTCTTGTGTTATGTCTTGCCAGGCTCTTGGGTACAGCGATAATCTTCCCCCGATTGCCTCCAGAGGTGAGCAGCCGAGCAACCCTTCAGGGATGTTGGAAGGGCTTGTCAGAGAAAGATTCTCTGCTGCCCTGGTTTTGCAGACTCCCTCTGCCACGAGGGCAGCGTCTGTTATTATTCCCTCCTCTGCCCCTGGAGGGAAATTCACCTCGTGTGTCCGACAAGGCTACCTGGGATTTCCAGAACCACATCTTTCCACTCTTCTGACCCTTGGGATATGGTCTGGAAGGAGTGGAAAAACGGACTCCTACAGCAGAGAGAGTCTTGCCTTCCTGCTCACAGCTGGTAAGGGTGTCCTTCACCTGTGATCCAAAGAGAGAGGAACCATCAAAGGGGGTGTTGGTGAAAGATGCTCTGAAAGGTTCCGCAAAGTTACAAAGCCGCATCCAAGCGTGTCTCCTTAGAGTGACGCCTTTGCCTGCGGCTCTACTCACCCCATCGGCTGCATAAGAAATGATACTCCAAAAGGTAAATCAAAACCAGCAGGACCAGCAGGACCAAGAAAGACAAAATCCAGGAAAGGTACGCAGAACCAGGAAAAGTTGAATTCTTTATTGAATTTCAGCAGAAGACAAAAAACAAGCGCTTTCGCTCGGTAAATACCGAGCTTTCTCAAGTTAGCACTGAAGTGCCAAAAGCATTTTTAAATAGAACCTTCTAGGTCACCTGATTAATTAATTAATGCAATTAATAAACAAACCACATAAGGAACTAAAACAGTGCTACAATACTATACAAATGTCTATTAAAATCATGAATAAAAATACATAAAAAATTCTTATTATGAAAATGTTAACACAAGTTCAGTAATATTAACATTCCAAAAAACATAAAATGGAAATGAAAAATAAAAAATAGAATGAAAATGAAGTGTAGCTAAAATACATAAGTGGTTAGGAACCTAAAAACGAGAGATGCCCTATAATAATGGATAACCCTGTGATTACTAATATACAGGAATAATGAAACATGAAAAATATATGTGATAAAAAACACATGAATGCAAATATAAAAAATATGTAAATTTATAAAAAGTGCAAAGGATGAAAAAGATGGCCATAACATGTAAAATATATTAATAAATGAAAATAATTCTATTATAAACGGGCCATCCTCAGTTTGAGAACACTACTGATGTTAATGTTCTCATTCAAACCCAGAGGTCTTCCTGCATCCAACTTAAGTTGCCAAAGAAGTTCTCTATATTCTAATGTTGTCTCCCAATCCCCACCTCTGGCATCTGGTGTCACCTGCTCTAAAACAAGGAACCTAAGTTCAAAACTGGGACAAGTAAGAGAGTGTTTGAAGAATGCATTAGACTCCTTTTGTCTAAGAATATCGTAAAAATGTTCGTAAATTCTTTTTTGCAAGGGCCTTTCAGTTTTTCCAATATAAAAACTGGTACAGGTTTTACATAGTCCTAAATACACTACTCCTTTACTTCCACAATTAGTGTAACAATTGGCATTAAAAAGAAAATTCCTAGAAGGAATATAAAGAGTCGAGGCGTTGATAATAGCAAAACATTGTTTACATGTCCCGCATTTAAAGGTACCTGTTTTAGAGTTCTGCATGTTAACTCGGGAGCAGTGTTTCCTTTCGAAGAGCTCTTTTAGATTAACATCTCTCTATCTCTCTTTCTTACGAACCTAGGATGTGTTGGTACTATATCCTTCAGTTCATCGTGAAGTGTTAAAACCGACCAGTGTCTTTTTACAGATTCCTCAATATCTACAGAACTAAGGGAGTAAGTGTAAATAAAATTGCCATGGTGGTCAGGTACATCCTTGTTATTGTCTGTATTGAAAGACATACCTTTACCTAAGAGTGGGGGGTATTTTGTTGCTCTGTTGTCTATGACGTCCTGTGCCAAAGCGGTGACAAGGGAGGAGGGATACCTCTCTCCAAGAAGAGGGATTTCAAAAAATTGATTTCTTCTAAAAAATCAACAGAGGTACTACACATCCTAGAGGCTCTGATGAACTGCCCCTTTACGATGCCTTTCTTCTGATAAAATGGGTACCCACTCTGAAAATGCAAATAAGAATTAGAAAAAGTAGGTTTCCTGTATAGTTTGGATTGGAATGTATGGTTGTGATGGTTTTTAAACAAGGTGACATCAAGATACTGTAACTCATTTTCACTAACACTATAAGTGAAGGTCAAAAAATGAGTGGTGGAGTTGAGGTAATGAAAAAAGTCCAGGAACTGATTTGACGTTCCATTCCAAAGCATACAGATGTCATCTAAATACCTTTTATAGTGTGTTAAATATTGGGCCCAGGTGGTGGAAAAAATGAACCGTTGTTCCCATCTATGTGGAACTACATTGGCATATAATGAAGCGCAAGAAGCGCCCATGGCCACTCCTTTTCTGTTTATAGAGTTCTCCATTAAAATAAATGAAATTGTTCTCTAGAACAGTTTCCATGAACTCCACCAAAGGCCAGTCACTTTGTTACTAAGACCAGCTTCCAAAGATAGTACTTCGTTAAACCATTCCAGACCAACCGAATGTGGGATGCTAGGGGACACATCTACTATGTCAATAGTGACCAAAAGGAGTTCAGGTTGAAAAAAGGAGGGTTCAATACCTTTAAGAAAGTCCCAGGAGTCTTTGTGTACATGTTCTAAGGAGGAACCAAATTGCTTTGTTATATGATCAACAAATTTCCCCAGGGGTTCCGTAATACTTCCTGCTTCTGAGACAATGGGTCTAAACCTCAGAGGATCCAGGCCTTTATGTATTTTTGGAATTCCAAAAATAATTGGAATTTTGGGTTTGTTGACATGTAAATAGTTAAACAATCTTTCATTTATAACTCCTTGTAACAAATGGTCAGTAAGCATGAAGCTAGTTTTGGAAAAAGCAAGGCTGACTTCATTCCTAGAGACTATCTCATATTGGTCTGAAACCTGTAGCATGTCATGGAGATGGCTGTCATAGTCAGAATTATACATGAGGACTACTACACCTCCCTTATCGGGTTTCATAACCTGAATACTTTCATTCTTAAGATGGTTAATAAGCCTGACTCCTTGTTGATCTAAATTGACAGGAAATAAATTAGTTCCCTGAGTATGTGCAATTCTAAGATCGTTCTCAACCAATTCTTCAAAAACCTTGATTGAGGGGTGTGGGGGGTTGAAAGTGCTAGTTCTGGAGAGACCATTAGTAACATAGGGTTGTTCTTTGAAATAAAATGCCAGATTTAAACTTCAATAAAAAGTTTTAAATCTACCAAATCTTTGGCAAAGTTGGAAGGACGCAGGGGTACATACTGAAAACCCCGGGTGAATAGATTGAAGGTGTCCTGCTTCACATCCATTTCTGTGTAGTTCTAAACAATAAAATTGTCTCTTTTGATTATAGAATATCTACTGCCTAATTCAGTAACCAAATTATGCACAGGTTCAGTTTCAACCACCATATTGGTGTCAACTATTTGTATCCGTTGCCCCAACCCTGTGGAAACTGTTTCTGTCCCCTCCCCCCCGTTCTGCCGGTGGGTTGCCGAAAATCCTGGAAGGAATTTTTCCTTCCTTTCTCAGCCAGTCTTTCGCTCCTACGGAGCGGTTCAATAGGTTGTTCAGAAAAATTGTTATCAGGTACTTTAACCTGATTATTTTTGTAAACATCCTGCTTGTTATCCCAGCGTGTCTTATATGGGAGGGGGTAAACTGTTCCCTCTCTATATTCAATGAGGTTCCTCTCAAGCTTGCGTATTTTACGATTGAGAATCTTGATGCAAAATTGGTCGATCTCCTCAAAAACATTGTCATAGTTAAACTTCACACTTAGAAAATTACAGTCATTAACCAAAGAATTGTTTAAAACATTTAACACATTTAAAAGAATATCGGTTTTCGCCTCATATTCAGTAATCATGACATTTAAAATTTCTAGTCCAGCTCTATCAAATATTTCACAAAGCTTCTTATGGTAGGAAGTTCCCGGTTGAACATTATTGGGGAACTTATAACAACGTAAACCTTTCGGTACACATTTCACTCTCACACACTCTCTCAAATAGTCAATCTCCAACTGGTTGCTTTTAAAGGCATATAATTTGTCTCTCAATTCATTAAAATCATGTTCTATGTTGTTATGGTTGTTGAGAGTTACAGTACCTTGACTGAATGTGAACTGACGACATGCCCAAGTGTTAAGGTTAAAATCCTTAAGTTGTTTATCAGGTCTGTTAGGCTGGAGAGAGCGTGTGTTATCGGCGTGCTCAGAGTTGGAAGCTCTGACCGGTACTGAGTTCCCCGGAAGTGGAAAATACGAACCACTAGTAGTTCCTAGTACCAAAGCTAGTGAAGACTTTTTCTTTGGCTCCAGACTTTGCTGTTGATTGCCAGGTAACAAAATGTTGCCATCATTGTTGTCTTTCAAAAGATTAGTAAGTTGTGTAAGCAGGGAAAGAATTTGGTTAAATTCTGTGTGAGTCACTGGACCGTCTTCACGGTCTTCTCTCAAAAGCTGAGGAGTATCTGCGAAGTTAACTGGTTCAGCTTCCTCAGCCATGGAAAGGATAAACGTTACTCCAAAAGGTAAATCAAAATCAGCAGGACCAAGAAAGACAAAATCCAGGAAAGGCACGCGGAACCAGGAAAAGTTT
>NC_056732.1:1912806797-1912866776 GCF_019279795.1 Protopterus annectens
CCATGCTGAGTATTGGAAAGAAGGTTGTTAGTAAGAAGGTAGTCTGAGACCTGAGAGTGAATGCATCTCTCTAGTATTTTGGAGAGTGGAGAGACAATAGCTATGGGGCGGTAATTGGTTAGTTCTGTGGAGGGGCCGCCTTTGTGGAGGGGAATTATATGTGACACTTTCCATAGTGTGGGAACATAACCTTCTGGCAGAGATCAGTTAATCAAGATGGATACTAGGTAGGCTAGATCATCAGCTGTGATTTGTAGGTATTCACTTGGAAGGTTGCCTGCTGCTAATTTGCTTAATGGGCTTAAGTTTAGTTAAGAGTTTTTTTATGTTGGAGGTAGGAACAGGAGAAAAAGAGAAGACAGAGGGAAGATTACTAGTTGAAGGTGTGGGTTGGAGGGGGGGGGGTTGTGTTGTCTAGCTAGTGATAGTATGGTTTGTGTGAAGTGTGTGTTGAATGAGGTAGCAATATTTTCGGAGGAGTGAGGTTCTCTGCTAGGAAACAGGTTATGTATTTGGATAAAAATGCATTCAAGCAAAAGCAATTCCAACAACTTTTAGGCCATTAATATCTTCCATTCATTAACAGCTTTATCAGCGGATTACAGCCATAATTTTTTGGGCCTTAAGGAAATCAAAGATACCAATCTCAAGTTTTTCTTTTTTCAGTTCTACAGATGACAGTGGCTTCCCTGTCAAGTACAACTCAGCACACAGGTGTCATACAGTAATCTTAACCTCCCTCTTACAGATTATGGGCAAATAACAATCCCTCACAAGCAACATTCTGTTATTTGCATACTGTCAGATACTTGCATTGACATACTTGAGGTTCAGGTTGATTTGCAGTACTTCTTTCATACGCTTCACAGTACAGTCCTTTATCTAATGAAACACACCCATCAGCATGACAATGATGGTGATGAAGACAGTATCCCCTGAATAATCAGCCTTGCCTCACCTCACCTCACCTAAAAGAACTTGGTGGACCATTCCAGCAAAATGATTTGCTGCTGTTGACTACTTTGTCAACCAGTGTATTCAAGATTCTGCCAGTTTTAATTTTCAATGTAGAGACTATAATTCCAACCACAAATCTGGAAGGGCTAGAAGCTCACAGACTCTGTAGAACAGGACTAACATTATAATTAAACCAGCTGATAAAGGAGCATCTGTTGTTGTTTGGTGAATGGATCACTGAAGCCACATAGAAGCACTCTTGATATCTGCTTTCCTTCAGTCCCCATGACCCTAGCACTGCAATTACCTCTGCTATTTTCAGTATGGATCTTCCAGCATCTTGTAAAAAGTTTAAAAGACTGATAACCCAGCACCCCCAATCATAAAGCTTCTACCTGCTTCTGAAAATCTGCAAAACAGTTAACCATGGATGTCCCCCTATATTAGACAATTTATGACCCCATGAGACTACTAATTGAATTCTTTCCTTATTATATCAAGTATATTAACCACACCTTTCATTTGTTTGACAGGTTCATATTCACATTCTCCCACTGATTCACATTCATTCACAGTGATGCATGATAACACTACAGGACTGCTTTGATAAATGGGAACTCAATGAACCAGTTACTGTAATGTAATGGAGGAAAAAAAAGACAAGCATGAGCAACATACACTTCTAAATCCTTTCATAGTATCATAAGAGTTACAAGGCAACTGAGTTGCCATTTCGCCTTGCAAGTACCCACCCTTAAGTCTTGCATCTCTTTTCAAGGAGGGGCAGGCCAGTCAAACTAGGGATGAATTTATGAATACCCATTACACTGCTCAACTCCTTTTTAAAGGCAGGCAGTGTGTCACAATGCTTAACTTGAAGAGGAAACGTATTATAGACAAGGTAGAATATGTTGCATGCCAAATATATCCAATCCATACTATTTACTTGATGGAGTACATATAGAACTCTAGCCATTGTGTTAGCAGAACTGTTTGATTTATGGAGGCATCAATCACCACAAAGGAGTCTATATGAAAAGTACAGTTGTGTACACTTACCATAAATGTAGATGTTTGAGTATATTCACTGTTGCAGTCATCACACTTGGGTTATCTGCCTGCAAGTAGCCTTCAGTCAGCCCAAATACCAGAGTCTTAGGATTTCTGTGTCAGTTGCTGTTGCATCTTCCATGATGTCAGGTCGTCAGGGGTATAAGACAGGCAGCAGATGCCATTACATCAGTTTTTCTTGCTCCAAATGTCAGGAGCCCCCAAAAATAGGAAGCTAGTATATGATGGGGAACTCCACCAGTAAAAAGTAAATACCAATGCCATAGGAATGGCCACAGAGAAGAGAGGTAGAAAGATAGAGAAAGCCATGGGGCTGGAGGGAGGGAAACCAAGAATGGAATAGTGAATACACTCGAACATCTACATTTATGGTAAGTATACACAACTGTACTATGTTCTTCGTGTTTTACTGTTGCAGTCATCACACTTGGGTTGATTCCCAAAGCTGAAGAAGGGTGGAGGCAGTCAAGAAGTGTTAGGGCTGGCTAGTAGGCCCTGCAGGACTGCTGTAGCAAATCCAGCTCTGGATTTGGAAAAGATTGGTAAATGGTAATAATTGGTGAAAGTGTGTACAGAACTCCAGGTTGCAGCTTCCAGGATGTCTCTGGTAGGGACTCCCCTGAGAAATGCTGTAGAAGTGGAAGTAGCCCTTGTGGAATGTGGTCTGATCCCCTGTGGGGTAGGTTTTCCATGGTGCTTGTAGCAGAAATGGATGCAATGTGCTATCCATTTGGAAAGAGTTTGCTTTGAAATGGCCTTACCCTCTCTGCCCCTGTAGCAAAGCTGACTAGCAGCTAGTCAGATTTTCTGAAGGGTTTAGTCCTGTCAAGGTAGAACCTGAGCTGTCTGTGCATGTCCAAGAAGTGCAGGATCTTTTTCCCTTTATTCTGAGGGTTAGGGAAAAAGGTAGGTAAATGGATGGATTGGTTTAGAGTCACACTGGGCACTACCTTAGGCATAAAGGACGGGTTAGTCCTGAGGGAAACCCTGTCAGCATGGAAAATAATGAAGGGTTCCACAGCCATTAGTGCCTGTAACTCAGACACTCTTCTTGCTGAAGTTATGGCTAAAAGCCAGGCTGTTTTCCAAGAGAGGAATTTTAACTCTGCTGAAGCTGCAGGTTCAAAAGGGGTAGCGTGAGTTTTTCCAGTACAAAGTTAAGGTCCCAGGCAGGGGTGGGTGCTCTCCTAGGGGGCCTTAAGTTGTTAGCCCCTCTCAGGAACTGTTTGATGAGAGGGTGAGAAAATAGAGGTGGCTCAGTATTATAATGAGCTGAGATGGCAGAGGCATGAATCTTAATGGAGGAGAAGGATATGCCTCTGTTGAGTAGCTCTACTAGGTAATCCAGGATTAGAGGTAAGGAGAGCACAGCTGTGTCCTTCCCTTGAGACTGATTCCAAGAACAATATCTTTTCCACTTTTCAGAATAGGATTTCCTAGTACTAGATCTTCTGGCTTCAAGAATGACGTCCAGCACCTATTTGCTGAGGGTTGCTGGTGGAGTATTCAGGGGATAAGCCAGGCTGCTAGTTGTAGGGATTGCAATTGTGGATGCAAAATCTGTCCCTCCTGCTGTGACAGCAGGGTAGGAGTCTGGTAAAGGTGCCAGGGTGGCACTGTTGTCAGACTGTGCAAGAGTGGGTACCAGTGCTGGCGTGGCCAGTCTGGGGCAATAAGAACTGCCCTTGGCCTGTCCTGTTTTATCTTGAGTAGTACCTTGGAGAGGAGGGGCAGAGGGGGAAAGGCATAAATAGAGAGGTTTTCCCATTGAAAGGATAGGGGCATCCACCGTCCAGGCCCTGCTGTGAGGTTTCCTGGTGCAAAATCTGCTCAACTGGTGGTTCTCGGGGGAGGCAAATAGGTCCACCTCCGGTGCCCCCCACCTCTGGATCATAAGGTTGAAGGTGTTGGGCTCCAATTTCCACTTGTGTAGGTCTACGAGATTTCTGCTTAAGTCGTCTGCCAGTGAATTTTGTTTGCCTAGCAGGAATTGAGCTTGTAGATGCACTTGGTTGCTCAAGGCTGTGTTCTACAGGACCACTGCTAACCTGCAGAGTGGGTAAGAGTGGGTACCCCCCTGCTTGCTTATGTACCACATAACTGTGGTGTTGCCTGATTTTATGAGCAGTTGTCCTGGAAGGATTAGGTATTTGAAGGCTGACTGAGCATTCTGTACAGCTAGCATCTCTTTTTGATTGATGTGCAGGAGAATCTGGGCTGGGCTCCAGTGTCCCTGAATGCATTTTCCTGCTATGTGAGCCCCCCACACATAGTCTGATGCATCTGTTGTCAGGGTTTGGACGGCGAAGGGTTGAGTGAAAAGCAGTCCCTTGTTGTGGTTGCATGCTTCTGCCCACCAAAGAAACTCTGCCCTTAGACAAGGTATGATTGGAATGACTGTTTCCAGGTCCTGAGAATGCTGGCACCAAAGACTTTTTAAGTACCATTGAAGTTTCCTCATATGCAGTCTTGCACATGAAATTAGCAGAGTTCATGAGGCCATGAACCCTAGTGCTTGCAGTATTTGTCTTGCAGATAGCTGGCTTCTGGTGGCCATTTGTTTGAAGTAGCTTGTCAGACAGACCTGTTTTTCTGAGGTGAGAAATGCCATCTGGGAAGTTGTGTCCAAGCTTGCTCCCAGGAATACAATCTTTTGACTGGGTACCAGTTGTGATTTCTTTTCGTTGATTGTGTACCCCAATGAAGTGAGAAGGCTTTTTCCAAATGCCAGGTGCTGAAGTAGCAATCCCTGACTGTCTGCCTGAATCAGGCAGTCATGCAAGTATGGGAAAATTTGGATATTTCTCTGCCTGCAGTATGCAATGGCTCGAGCCAGGCACATTGTGAATACTCTGGGTGCAGTAGATAAGCCAAAGGAAAGTGCAGAGAACTGACAGTGCATAGAGCCTGCCCTGAAGCAAAGATATTTTCTGCAAGACTCCCTTATGGGGATGTGCAGATAAGCTTCTTTTAAGTCTAGACTGACTATGCATCCTTGGCTAGCATGGGGAGAAGTTGTTGCAGGGTAAGCATCTTGAATTTTGGGACCACCAGAAAGGTGTTGAGAGCTGATAGATCTAGGATTGGGAGCCAAAAGCCCTCTTTTCTGGGCACCAGGAAAAGTCTGGTATAGAAACCCTGTCCACTTTGTTCTACTGGAACACGCTGAATAGCTCTGATGTTGAGCAGGGAAAGGACTTTTTTTTGAGCCTCTGCCCACTGATTTGGAGGAAGGTCTGGAAACCACTTGGGGTTGGCGGAGTATGGAAGTAGAATCTGTACACCTGGGGTACAATATTTAGGACCGATCTGTCCTGAGTAATGGACATCCAATTTATTGCATGAAGGGCAAGTTTTCCTCCTAAGGGCATAAGTAATTGGGCAAGGCTGGGAAGGATAACTGAAAAGTCATTGTGAACGTTTTCCATAAGGGGGCAGCTTACCACTCCCTGTTTTTGAGGTTGGAGCACTCCATTGTTTAGATCTCTGCATACCCTGAGACTGTAGTCTGGGTAGCCTGTTTTCCCTGGGTTTGGTCTGAGAAGGCCTGGAAGAGGCTGGAAAGGACCACTTTTTAGAAGGCCAATTCCTACTGAATCTAGGTGGTTGCACTTGTAAGAATTCCTTAACAGTTTGCACGGATTTAGCTTTTTCTTCCATTTTTTAAGAACCTGTTCTGCTTTGGTGCCAAATAAACAGTCCTTATTTAAAGGAGCATCTAGTGATTTGGATTTTACATGATCTGGCAAGGTCTGTTCCTTCAGCCAAGCATGCCTTCTCAGTACAGACCCAGTGACTGCAGCCCTGCAAGATGCTTCTAGGGCATCAAAGCCACACTGCAAAGTATGCTTACTAACTTGGTTTGCAGAATGCATTAGCTCTTGTAAATCTTTATTCTCTGCACAATCTGGAAGGAACACCATTTTTTGTTTAATTAGTTCCATAATATGCTGTTGGTACTTCAACATGTGAAACTGGCAATTCAGTACTCTGACAGCAAGAGAAGCAGAGGTATATACTTTTTAACTCCATCTGTCTACAGCTCTAGAATCCCTGTCTGAAGGGGTAGGATTTTTGGCTGTAGTAGCCTTAACACCTTTAGGTCCCTGGTAAATGGTCTCTGGATCCGCAGTAGGATTCTTGAACAGAAATTTGTGGGAATCAGGTACTCTGTAGTACCTGAAGAAAACACTAACGGCCACACAAACTGACTGATGAAAACAACAACCAGGGACAGCAGAGCTGTGTAAAATGCTGAACTATTTATTAAGCGCTTTTCGTTTGCTGTACAACGCAAACTTCTTCAGATAAAAATACAAGAAATACAAAGTGTCTTATTTAAAGATAAAACCAGACATCAGGTGACTAACAAGTCCAATCATGAAGTACTATTTAATAAAGAAAGTAATTAATGGACCTGCTCTATAAGCTGTATTTTAAAGCTAAACAGCTTACAAAGATGAGAGGGTCCATTAATTACTAGTATTCATATTACTTATGATTTTTGGAATTTTTATGCATGGTTGTTTTATTAGATGAAAACTTAGTTTATTTTTTGTATTTTCGTATATGTCATTGTAGAATTCTTACATGTTAATTTCTATTAGAAAACTGTTAGTGTTATCAGTTTCGTAGAAGTTATTTTCATTAGAAAGTATTAGTAAGTATCAGGTTATTGTGGTAATTTGGTTTTAAGAGAGGGAGTTTCTTTATTAAATAGTACTTCATGATTGGACTTGTTAGTCACATTATGTCTGGTTTTATCTGTAAATAAGACACTTTGTATTTCTTGTACTTTTATCTGAAAAAGTTTGCGTTATATAGCAAACGAAAAGCGCTTAATAAATAGTTCAGCATTTTACTCAGCTCTGCTGTTCCTGTAGTACCTGTCAGGTTTCCTAGAGGCCGGGGGGTAAAGTATCTGGAGTAAAACTGGATTCCATAAAGGCATCATCTACCACATCCAGGACAGGGGGTATAGCTAGATGCCTGTGCTGAGGCAACTCTAAAAATTCTCTGAGTCTCTTTTTGGACTGAAGGTAGTCCTAGCATTCCCAGTGGAAATGCTATCTTAAAGTATGTAAGGTTTCACCAAAAGAAAGGTCCTCTGGAGGGGAGGCAGAGGGAATGGATTTCTCTGCATCAAAATCCTCATAGGTTGATAAGGGCATGTCCTGATAATCAGAAGGGTCAGAGGCATCGGACTCCTGGTCTGCAGAATCAGAAAATAACTCAATTCTTTGCCTCTTAGCAGGGGAAGGCTGGCTTCCCCTAATTAGGGTAATAAGGTCTTCAGCCATTCTAAGCATTTGTTTTTGCAGCATGGGAGCTTGAGCATGCACTTTGGTTGTTGGTTTTCTAGGCATAGTGCATACTCTGGGCCTCAGAAACTCTGTAGTTTTAGCTAAAAATGAGGTTGTCAGTTTAATTCGAACAATGGTAGGTCGGAATACACCCTCAGAAGCCGGTGCCTGCACAGCGGCTCCAGACCCATCCAAGGTAGAGACATCCGCAGGTTCCATAGTCGAAGAAGCATCTCGTGGCATACCAGACTCCGAATGGGTAACAGTGGCCTGCGAATCTTTAGAAGCAGGCATCAGGGGCTGCGAAGGCACTGAGTACCGGCGGACTGACGACTGACTAGTTTAACGGAAGCATCGTCAGCAGTTCTGGACATATGCGGTCTGTCTCTGTCTTTATCTTTGTTTTTTCTGAAGATCAGTAGTCAGATGGCTTATCGAAGCCATTTCATAATACGGAGAACGAATGCAAAAGAATTTTAGCGACAAAGATAGCCCGACGACGAATATTTTGGGCATTAAACAAGGCACAAAAAAGAAAGAGAAGAACGTCATGGTCTGGGCCTAGACAGGTGATGCAGTAAGAATGAAAATGTCTGTGAGGTATTTGCTTTCCACATGCAAGACAATTGTTAACTTTTTCCTGACATCGGTTAGAGCAAGAACGGGGTACTTAGCTTTAGAAGACTTCAGGATTACAAACTTGAAAAACAAAAATTTCAGTTAGCGGCCAACCGGCACTTACGAACTGCTTCTGCTTTGGGCTCCCGCTCGGCAAGAAAAGCTGATGTAATGGCGTCGGCTTCCTGTTTTATACTCCTGACGACCTGATGTCATGGAAGAAGCAACAGCAACCGACACAGAAATCCTATGACTGGTATTTGGGCCGACAGGGCTACCTGCAGGCAGATAACCCAAGTGTGATGACTGCAACAGTGAAACACGAAGAACATCTGAGTAAACGGATGCAGCCTCCAGTCTGTTTTTTTTAGTTGTTCAGGCCTTTTAAGCATATAATTGTGTTTTTAATTACAAACATCTGGTGTCTTTCCAATCGTGTGAAATGCTTTGTAAGGTACATCCAAAAAGGAGGTGTTGTACTCCATGATGGGTCAAATAAGTGGGGGAGTACAAGGAGGTGAGGACTTCTTTTGATGTGGAAGAAATTCCTTTGGCTATGAGTTGTGCAAGGTAAAAGGATTTTCTAACCACCATTTCACCATGAAATTCAAACATCAGGGAGCATGTACACAGGTCTCTTTCATTATGATGTGGTATATTATCTATGCTACATGATGGACATAAAGGGGTGCTTACCAAGTACTACAATGCTGAACTTTTTGGTGTTGAGTTTGAGCTCATTTTTTTTAATAAAGTATAAAATGTAAGCTTTTGTTGGAGTGCCTGCATGTCGGAGGGAGTCTTGATGACAACTCTCAGCTTACAATCATCCGTAAACTTTTTGTTAACAGAAATCCTAGTTTGACAAGTGGAGATCTGGGAAGTAGATATTGAATAACAGAGGACCCAGCACAGATCCCTGAGAAACTCCACAGGTCACCCTCGAGTATCACTCTCTACTCTTACTGTGTGAATCCTGTCACTAAGCCAGTTGGCTATCACCTTAACCACATATAGGTCAATTTAGAGCTCCTTCAGCATGTCTATTACAGTTGCATGTGGTGCAGTGTCGAATGCCTCACCAAAGTCAAGGTGCGCTGTTTGACCAGCTTGCCCACAGACTACAACTTGAATAATCTCTCTCCAAATACATGTTCAGAAGATTCATTAGGCAGATCTGCCCTTGATAAAGCTAAACTGTTAGAGGCCGAGTCTGATAAGATTCTGGATATTATAGTTAATTAGATCTGTTACGAAATGTTCCAAGGATCTTCATACAAGACTTGTTAGTGTCAGTGGTGGGATCACCCTTGCAGAGTGGCATCACAACAACTGTGTGGTATACCCATGGGACAAAGCCAGTTGCTAGGTTCATGTTAAAGTTAGGAGAAGGTCTGCCACTGTCTGTTTACTAGGCAAACTGGAATGTTGTCAGGCCCCATTGATTAAGTAATTTTTGTTTTGGATAGTACTTTCAGTACATGTTCTTTCATGATGATTGGTGGCTTGATTCTATCAAGGATAAGTGTGCTAGGAATACAGGTTTCTGAAGTGAAGCTGATACTAAATTTATTTGCCAGTATGTTAACAATATTCAGTGGAATGTAGTAGTTAGTGTCATTATGAATAAAGCTGTGAGCAAAGTTGTGTCTTATTTCTTATTTTCCTGAAATAGCTCAAGAAGGATTTGTAGTTGTCTTTGGCTTCCATGGCTAGTCTGAGTTTGTGGGAAGCCTTTGCTTCCTGCTGCCCATTTTTAGTTTCTTAACTACTTGTTTGATCTTCTCCTTAACTTAGGGGTCTTTTCTTTGGATATTTAATTTAAGGAGTTTTTTCTTTTTATTATATAGTTTATGAATACTTAAGGATGACCACACTAGTTTGCTTTTAAACTTCCCCACTTGCTTGGATCTAGTGCGGACTGCCAATCTAGTACAACCTCATCGAACTTGAAACAGCCACCCAATTCAACTCATTTTTTATTGACTGTATTGCAAAACTATCCTCCTCTTTCCTACACACCCACCCTCATCCCTTACCCACTCACCGCCCCACCTCTCACCTCCAGCCTCCCCTTTCAACCTAAAACCCATACCCATTAGCACAATAAAAAGACTTCTTCACCAGCTGAAACCATGTTGCAACGCACCCAACAATCTTCCATCATCCTTCCTCAAACTATCTGCAGACAGCATAGACTTTCCCATCTCTATTCTTATAAATAGATCCATTCAAGAATCCTATGTCCCATCTATCTGGTGCTATGCCTACATCACCCCACTTCACAAAGGAGGAAAAAACACAGACACGACCAGTTTCAGAACCACTGCCATCCTTTCCCCACTTTCTAAAATACTAGAAAAAGCTATCCATTCACAAATAATGCCATACCTAACCGATGGCAATCTCCTCACCCCTACTCAACATGGTTTCCGCCCTGGCCACAGTATAATCACTGTTCTCCTTTCCTTTCTTGAAAACATTAACGAAGCATGTGACTCTGGTAAATTCATATCTACACTGTTTCTAGATTTTTCAAATCCTTTTGACACCATCTCCCACCCGTTACTCTTATCCCAACTTCCCTCCATCCAACTCTCTCCACCATCATAGCCTGGTTCTCCAGCTACCTCTCTGATGGCCAACAAGCCGTCCACTCACCGGCATGTCCCAAGGTTCTGTAATAGGTCCTCTACGCCAACATTTTTATCAACAGCTTCCACCACTCCATCCCCAAATCCTCACTCATCCAGTACGCAGATGACTCCACTATTATCTGTTCAGCTTACTCCCCCTCTGAACTTCTATCAAAAACTCAATCAGCCTTCTCTAAAACAGAAACCTGGATGCAAACCAATCCCCTAAACACTAACAAAATTAAACTGATGATCTTCACTCCCTCTAGAAACACCACTATCAACAAAAACTCATTCTCCATACTCAGCCAGAATAATAGCCCCTAGAAACTGTCCCCAGTACCAAACTGCTCGGTGTCATCATTGATGAAAACCTAAAATTTGACACCCACATCCACTCCTCCATTAGAAAAACCCATCGAAAACTAGGTCTCCTTTACAGACACAACCTCTACCTCAGCCCTTCCACCAAACAAATCCTAGCCTCTTCCTACCTTCCGCCCTCTCTCATGTACGGAGCTCCTCTGCTTACCAACCTCCAGCTTGGCCTACAATC
Source organism: Protopterus annectens (assembly GCF_019279795.1). Lineage (NCBI taxonomy): Eukaryota > Metazoa > Chordata > Ceratodontiformes > Protopteridae > Protopterus > Protopterus annectens. Next base: position 1,912,817,939 of record NC_056732.1, read on the forward strand.
CAAACTCGAGTCCTGTTACCACAAAATTTGCAAATTTGTAACCAAATCAAGAAACTCATCTCACCACTGCCACTCCCTCTGTACCATGCAATGGCTCGAACTTCCCATCTACCTGAAATTCCTCCAGCTCACCACTGCCCACAAGCTCATCTTCAATCCTTCAGACTGCCCCTATCTCGCCTCAGCCTTAACCCCCTACATACCTACATGCTCTTTCAGATGTGAAAACCAAAATCTCTTACAAATCTACAAACATTCACATACTCCTGGCCAACTGCTACTATCTTGCTCCATAGCTAAACAGTGGAACTCCCCCCCAACTCCTTCGCAATATGACTAACCATAACAATTTCAAATCTCAACTGTTCTCCCATCTGTCTTCCACATGGGTATGCCCATGTTACACCCCAATTTAATCTTTCCCTCTAAACCCTACCTCACTGTCTTTTTCCATCCTTTACAACACTTAATATCTTTATCAATATTCCCACCAAGACATCACTGGATGATTATCCCACTGCAGCAAGGATGACCTATCCCATAACTACAAAACTAATTAAAAAAAAAAAACTACTGCTTTGGATACTTGCATGCTTAATGTATAATGTTCCTTTTATAAAGCTTTGAAAAATTCTCACGTCTTTTACTCACACTGTTGAACATACTATTTTTGTATTTTAGTATTTTATGCTTAATACTCAATGTCCTATTGTCTATATGTAACTTGCTTTATTCTTACTCCCTGATTGTATTGTATATATTTCATTACAATTGTCTGTTTTATGTTTTTGGGGCTTTTTTCCCTGGGCCTCCACTGAAAATGGGTGCTTCACGGCCCAGTGGACTTCCCAGGTCATCAAACTGATATAAAATAAAATAAATAAACTGGTCTGCGTAAGTCTTTGCAATATCGGCATTATGGGTAATACAGCTATACCCAGATTTGGGGACTTCATCATAGACTTGCGAGAGATTTGTACATTTAAAGGCTTTGATTTTCTGATATTAGCATCTGACAATTTGGAGATTTTAATACAGAAGGTTATTAGTTTGCTGTTTGACTTGACTAGTGATGGGATACCTTGGGGATGGTACATACAGATGCTAACTTTGTTAGGACCAGGTCAAGTATATTATACTGAGTTCTCTAGTGGGTTCATTCACAATATGGTCAGGAAGTTTTTACTTTACCATCTAGTAGTTTTTGTATGTATCCTACTTTGGTAGTATATGATCCTCAGTTTACAATTAGGTAGTTAGAATCAGATAGAATAATAGCAGTCCTACTTATGGGGAATTCATCAAGAATATTTAGGAATGTTTTGACTTTCTGAATACATAAAGGGGGTCGGGTCTTGTACACACTAAGATCTGGTAGCTGATCCTACTTAATGTGACCAATGTCAATCCACAGGGGTCAGTACTATGATCTATCCTCATTAATATTTATTTTTCTAAGCTCAAAATCATTAAAGAAAATCTCTGGTTGGAAATGTTCACCGACGATTGTACGCTGGGGAGGTGTTGTGAAGTCTCCAGCAGTACAAATGCCCCCCCAAAGTAAATTACCAGATTTGAATTCCTGCTACATTAAAAAAGGGCTTAAACTCAATGAAAGGAATGCAATATCACCTCTTTCAGTAAATGCAATTTCACTAAAAAGTACAGTTGTGTACACTTACCATAAACGTAGATGTTTGAGTGTATTCACTGTTGCAGTCATCACATGTGGGTTATCTGCCTGCAGGTAGCCCTCAGTCAGCCTGAATACCACAGTCTTTGGATTTCTGCATTGGATGCTGTCGCTTCTTCCATGATGTCAGGTCGTCAGGGGTATAAAACATGCAGTTGATGCCATTACATCAGGTTTCCTTGCCTCAGATGTTAGGTGCCCCCACAATAGGAAGCAATTATATGGTATGGTATACCCCCATCAAAAGCAAATACACAAGAAGATATATACATACCAAACAAGAAGGAAAGGTAGAGCCAAGAGAAGTCAGGGGGCTGGAGGGAGGGTAACCAGGACTGCAACAGTGAATACACTAGAACATCTACATTTATGGTAAGTGTACACAACTGTACTATGTTCTCTGTGTTTCACTGTTGCAGTCATCACATTTGGGTTGATTCCCAAAGCTAAGGAAGGGAAGAGGTAGTTAAAGAGCTATAGGGCCAGCTATTTAGCCCTGCAAGACTGCTGTGGCAAATCCAGCTCTGGATTTAGAAAAGATAGGCAGGTGGTAATGCTTGGTGAAGGTATGTACAGAGCTCCAGGTAGCAGCTTCCAGGATGTCCCTGGTAGGGACTCTTCTGAGAAATGCCGCAGAGGCAAATGCAGCCCTGGTGGAGTGTGATCTTATCCCCTGTGGGGTAGGTTTTCCATGGTGCTTGTAACAAAAATGAATGCAATGGGCTATCCATTTGGAAATGGTTTGCTTTGTAATAACCTTCCCCTCTGCCCCTGCAGCAAAGCCAACTACCTGCTTTTCAAATTTTCTGAGAGGCTTAGTCCTATCCAAATAAAATCTAAGTTGTCTGTGCACGTCCAGAGTGCAATATCTGTTCCCCATTGTTTTGTGAATCAGGGAAAAAAGTAGGCAAATGGATGGACTGGTTTAGGGCCACACTAGACATCACCTTGGGCATAAAGGATGGATTAGTCCCAAGGGAAACCCTGTCCGCATGGAAGACAATGAAGGGTTCCACTGCCATGAGGGCCTGTCATTCAGACACTCTTCTAGCTGAAGTGAGGGCTAGAAGTAAAGTTGTTTTCCAAGAAAGGAATTTCAACTCTGCTGTTGCATCTGGCTCAAAGGGGGGAAGAGTGAGCTTTTCCAATACAAAGTTAAGGTCCCAAGCTGGAGTGGGAGCTCTCCTGGAGGGTCTTAAATTTTTGGCCCCTCTAAGGAGTTGTTTTGGCAAGGGGTGAGAGAAGAGGGGTGGCTCAGTATTATAATGTGCTGAAATGGCAGAGGCATGAATCTTAATTGACGAGAAGGTTAGGCCCTTGTGGAGCATTTCTGTTAAGTACTCTAGAATATGAAGTAAGCTGGGCACCGTTGTGGCCATCCCCTGAGCCTGGCTCCAGGAGTAGTATATCTTTTCCACTTTTCAGCATAGGATGTTCTGGTAATAGGCCTCCTTGCCTCCAGAATGACATCCCGCACCTGTTTACTGAGGGATGCTAGAGGAGAGCTCATGGAATTAGCCAGGCTACAAGGTTCAGGGTTTGAAGCTGAGGGTGCAGAATCTGGCCCGCCTGCTGGGACAGCAGGGAAGGGGGTCTGAGGCAGGTGCCATGGTTGTAGCAATGTCAGACTGCACAAGAGGGGGTACCAGTGCTGGCGTGGCCAGTCTGGTACAATCTGTATTGTTCTTGGCTTGTCCTGTTTGATCTTTAGTAGAACCTTCGAGAGGAGAGGCAGAGGGGGGAAAGGCATAAACCGAGAGGCTTTCACAGGTAAAGGACAGGGCACTCACTTTCCAAGTCTGACTGTGGGGAGTTCTGGTGCAGAATTTGTTCAATTAGTAGTTCTGAGGGGAGGCAAACAAGTCTACCTCTGGGATCCCCCATTTGTTCCTCAAGAGGTTGAATATCTTGGGTTATAGTTTCCATTCGTGTGGGTCCATGAGATTTCTGCTCAAGTCGTCTGCCAGTGAATTTAGTTTGCCTGGCAGGAATTGAGCTTGTAGGTGCACTTAGTAGCTCAACGCTGTGCTCCACAGAGTCATGGCTAGTCTGCAGAGAGGGAAGGAGTGGGCTCCCCCCTGCTTGTTTATGTACCACATAATTGTGGTGTTGTCTGTCTTTACCAATAGTTGTCTGGGCTAAATAAGGTCTTTGAAGGCTGGAAGAGCATTCTGTACAGCTAACATTTCTTTTTGGTTGATATGCAGGTGCATCTGTCTTGGGTTTCATTTGCCCTGAATGCACTGCCCTGCCATGTGAGCCCCCCATGCATAGTCTGATGCGTCTGTTGTTAGGGTTTGGGAGGCAGGGGGTAGAGATAAAGGGAGTCCCTTGTTGTGGTAGCAGGCCTCTGCCCACCAAAGGAACTCTGTTCTCAGAGAAGGAATGATAGGAATCATTGTTTCCAGGTCCTGAGAATGTTCGCACCATAAACTTTTTAGATACCATTGGAGTTTCCCCATATGCAGTCTTGCATACGGAATTAGCAGAATGCAACAGGCCATGAATCCCAGGGCTTGCAGTATTTTCCTTGCAGATAGCTGGGTTTTTGTGCCCACTAGGTTGAAGTAGGCTGTCAAGTAAACTTGTATTCTCCGGAGTGAGGAATGCCATCTGTGAAGTTGTGTTCAAGCTTGCTCCCAGGAATACAATCTGTTGGCAGGGTACTAGGTGAGATTTATTTTTGTGTATGGTGTACCCCAGTGAGGATAGAAGTTTCTTCACAAATGCCAGGTGCTGTACTAGCAAGTCCTGGCTTTCTGCCTGAATCAGACAATCGTCCAGGTATGGGTAAATTTGAATATTTCTCTGCCTGCAAAATGCAATAGCTGGAGCTAGACACTTTGTGACCACCCTGGGCGCAGTAGATCAACCAAAGGGAAGTGCAGAGAACTGAAAGTTGGAGCCCGCTCTGAAACGTAGGTATTGTCTGCAGGATTCTCTTATTGGGATGTGCAGGTAAGCTTCATTTAAGTCTAGGGTTTGCCAGCCGGGCATCCTGGGCTAGCACAGGAAGAAGCTGTTGAAGAGTTAGCATTTTGAATTTTGGAACTACCAGAAAGGAGTTGAGAATAGAGAGGTCCAGGATAGGATGCCAGGAGTTTTCTTTTCTGTGTATCAGAAACAGTCTTGAATAAAAACCTTGTCCCCTTACTTCTGCTGGGACAGGTTGAATAGCCCTGATACTGAGAAGGGAGAGAACCTGCTGTTGGGCCTCCACCCATTGATTTGGGGGGAGGTCTGGCCAACAACTTGGGGTCGGTAGTGTGTGGAAGTGGAATCTGTATCCTCAGGAAACTATGTTCAAACCCATTTGCCCTGGGTAATGAGTTCCCAGTTTTTTGCATGCAGGGCGAGCTTTCTTCCTAAGGGAGCAAGTAGTTGAACAGGGCTTGCAAGGGTTAAGGTTAAGTCATTGTCCCATTTTTCCGGAAGGGGTGGCTTATTGCTCACTGCTTTGGAAGTGGGAGCCCCCCACTGCTTAGATCTGTGCGTAGCCTGAGATTGAAGTCTTGGTGGTCTGCTGTTCCTAGGTTTGGGCTGAGAAGGCCTGGAAGGGACTGGAAAGGACCAGTTCTTTGAAGGCCAATGCCTACTTAATCTGGGAGGCTGTACCTATAGAAAATCTAACAGTTTGCATAGATCTAGCTTTTTCCTCCATCTTTTTGAGGACTTCCTCTGCTTTGTTGCAAAAAAAGGCGGTCTTGGTTTAAGGGTGCATCCAGTAATTTAGCTTTAACATGATCAGGCAGGTTTTGGTCCTTAAGCCAAGCATGTCTTCTAAGTACAGACCCAGTGACAACAGCCATGCAAGATGCTTCTAAAGCATCAAAACCACATTGCAAAGTATTTTTACCAACTTGTTCTGCAGAATGCATTAAATCTTGCAAGTCTTTGTGTTCAGTACATTCAGGAATCAACATCATTTTCTGTTTAAGTAGTCCCATAATATGCTCCTGATACTGTAGCATATGAAACTGGCAATTTAGAGCCCTAATGGCCAAAGTAACAGAAGTGTAAACATTCTTACCCCATCTGTCTAAGGCTCTGAAATCTCTATCAGAAGGGGTAGGGTTTTTGGCAGCAGTAGCCTTAATGCCTTTTGGTCCTTGGGAAATGTTCTCTGGATCCGCAGTAGGATTCTTGAAGAGGAACTTGTGAGAGTCAGGTACTCTGTAGTACCTGTCAGGTTTTCTGGGAGCTGGAGGTAAAGTGTCTGGGGTAAGGCTAGATTACAAGAAAACATCATCTACAATAGCCAGAAGAGGAGGGATAGCTAGAGGTCTGTGTTGAGGCAGGAGTAAGAATTCCCTAATTCTCTTTTTGAACTCAGAATAATCCTGGCTTTCCCAGCGGAAATGCTCCCTAAGGGTATGCAAAGTTTCACCAAAAGAAAAGTCTTCAGGAGGAGAAGCAGAGGAAATGGAATCCTCTGCATCAGAATCCTCATAAGTAGATAAGGGCAAATCCTGGTAATCAGAAGGAGCAGAGATATCAGATTTCTGATCAGAAAAATCAGAAAGAAAATTGGTTCTAGGTCTCTTAGAGGTGGAAGGCTGGCTTCCCCTAACTAAGGTAATAAGGTCTTCAGCCATTCTAAGCATTTGTTTTTGAAGCATATGGGCCTGAGTCATTGGTTTGGTCTGTTTTCTAGGTGTAGTGCGAGTTTTAGGCCTGAGGAAGTCCGTACTTCTAGTTGGAAACAATGCTGTTGGTTTAATATGAAAGTCTATAGGCCTGAATACACACTCAGAAGCTGGTGCCTGCACAGCGGCTCTGGACCCATCCAAGGTACAGACATCCGCAGGTTCCATAGTCGAAGAAGCATCTCGTGGCACACCAGACTCCGAATGGGTCTCAGTAGAGGCCTGCAAATCTGTAGTAGTGGGCATCAAGGGCTGCGAAAATGCCTCACTGAGTACCGGCGGACTAGCGACTAGCTTAACGGAAGTGTCGTCGGCAGTTTTGGACCTATGCGGTCTGTCTCTGTCTTTATCCTTACGTTTTTTCTGAAGATCGGTAGTCGGATGGCTTAATGAAGCCATTTTGGAGTACGGAGATCAAGGACAAAAATATTTAGCTACAAAAATAGCCCGACGACGAATAGTTTGGGCATTGAACAAGGCACAAAACCGACAGTGAGGGACTTCGTGGTCTGGGCCTAAACAGGTGACGCAGTAAGAATGAAAATCTCTGAGGTATTTGTTTTCCACAGGCAAGTCAATTGTTAATTTTTTCTGACATCGGTTAGAGCAAGAAAAAAGGATCACCAATGGGGTACTTATCTTTTTTGAAGACTTTGGGTTTGAAACTCGAAAACGAAAATTTCAGGAGTCGGCCGACCAGCACTTGCAAAGTGCTTCTGCTTCGGGCACCGCATGGCAAGAAAGACTGATGTAATGGTGTCAGCTGTATGTTTTATACCCCTGATGACCTGACGTCATGGAAGAAGCGACAGCATCCGATGCAGAAATCTGAAGACTCTGGTATTCAGGCCAGCTGAAGGCTACCTGCAGGCAGATAACCCAAATGTGATGACTGCAACAGTGAAACATGAAGAACATCTTACTTTATTAACACTACTCCTCTACCTTGAAAAATAGTGATTAGGCACTTGGGCACCTAGGCCAATAGTTCCTTCAGTTTTGATCACCATATGGCTTCTGTCATTAGGAAATCATTCTGTATTTCTCACCTAATTGCTAAAGGCATCTCAGCTAAGACTAAGGAAGTCATTGCTCCACTGCACTCTGCACTAGATAGACCTACACCTGACTACAACTACAGAGGTTCCTAATGAAAACCATCACTGGCATCAAGGATCTATGCTATCAGGAGAGGCTGGAATATTTTCCCCTGTTCTCCATGTTGTACAGCCTCCCCAGGGGATGTCTTTGCCATGCATTTCATGCACTCTTGGACCCCACTGTCCTAGACCTTCTTTACCTTCAGAAATCTAACAGTCCTGACACCACCAGAAACAGTGATCTAAATCTGCACCATGTCATAAATAAAACAAAATGAAGGGACAGACTCATCATCCAAGTACCTCCCTTTATACTGGAACAAACTCTTCCTGCATGTAAAGCTAGAATCCATGTTAGGCAGAGCCCCTCAATGACCCTCTTCAAGAGAAACCTTGACGAGTGGATGGGAGATCGTAGGTTTACCCTGGGATCTCTTCTGTGTCCCTACTAGACAGAGGCACAGTAAACTAACCTTAAAAGGGCAATCTTCTGTGACCTACTATACAGATGCACAGTTAACTAATCTAAAAGGGTGGCGAAAGCCAATCACACTCTGGCTAGGCTTATAAATGCCCTAGGGCAGATAGCCTAGTATCAACCTATGAACCTATGAAATCTAAACTGGATAACTGAAAGGGTACTCCCAAATTCACTGCAAGTCTCTCAGGTTTTGCCCTTCTTGAAAGGGGAGGCAAAATATAAGTGCATGGTTATCAACAAGGCACTCATGACATCTGACCAACTAATCTTGTATGTCCTAGAATCCTCTGATCCTTTGATATTTCACTCTCCATACACTCCACTCACTGGTCTTTAGGTATGTGGCCTCTAACAAGCATGGATAAATCACCACAGTTCCCATCAGGTTTAAACAAATAGTAAACACGAACTCAGGTATCTGGGCACTTAATCCAGGTTTTTGTAGTAACATATACATGGATGTGCTCCAACTGCAAGAGGACCTCAAGGTCTGGGACTTGTACGGTCCAGTTGTTGGTTGCAGTTTCTTGTGAGTAAAGCCATCTTGTATGGTCCAGTTGTTGGTTTGTTTTGGAAGTTAGGTTGGTAGGTCCATCAGCTGGACCTTGCCTGCAAAAAGGCACAACAGGGGCAGCACAAGGTTTTGCCAGTATGAGGAAACCTTGGAATGATTGGAATGAGTGGAGCGAAATGTCTTTGGAGTAGCAAGCCTAGTTCTCAGGCATCTCATCCCATACTGACATATACTGAATCCTCCCAGAATGATAGCAGGTGTCTAGCCATTTCATAGTTTCATAGTTAAGTACTTGGTTATCTGCCCAAGGGCATTTATAAGCCTAGCCAGAATGTGTTGGCTTTCACCCCCCCTTTAGATTAATTCTCTGTGCCTCTTTTCAGCAGAGCCATTAGTTCCTTGTGCCACTGTCCAGCAGAGCCACTGCAGTGATCCCCGGGGTAAATTTTCTGTTTCCCATCTACCCGTCAAGGTTTCTCTTGAAGAGTGTTAGTGAGGGGCTCTGCCTGATGTATATTGGAATCCTGTTCCAAAGCATGAGGAGTCTCTGGGACAGGAATCTATCCCTCCAGCATGTCTTATTTATCATTGTGGTAAGGTTTATATCTCTACAGTGTGTGGCTCTCCAGGATTTGTTTTTTTTTTTTAGGGGGAGCATATCCATCAATTCTGGGTTGGACATGGCCTTGTAGATACTGCGGTGGTGGTGCTGCAGTAGCGTTGTCACCTCACAGTAAGACGTTGCCCCGTTCAATTCTCAGTTAGAGCGTCTTCTGTGTGGCGACATGCGTGAATGGGCGTTCCTTCGTTGAAGGTTGTGCGTCAGGCCCAGCAAGTCGACACATAAAAATCTACTGCCAATCATTAGCGGACCGGAGTTCCGCTGTGGCGACCCCTAACCGGGAAAAGCCAAAAGACACAACAACATGGCCTTGTATGTCAGGCAGAGATCACCTCTGAGTAAGCGGTATGCAACAGAGTACAGATGGAGTTTTTTGAGTCGGGCTGCATACGGCATTTGTTTGAGGCCAGTAATCCTCTTGGTGAGGTACTTTTCTGTTTTTTCCAGCTGTTGCAGGTGTCTTGTTAGGTACATCCCAAATGGGGCGTTGTATTCTATGATGGGTGTAATGAGTGATGAGTAGAGAGGCACAATAACCTCTTTTGTTCTAGATACGAACCCTTTTGTGATTAGGTGGGCCACATAGAAAGATTTTCTAACCACTTTGGCAATATGATTATCAAAGGAGAGATTACTATCTACTTGGGTCCCAGATCCCTTATTACATTTTCTGTATTCAGGGGACTACCACCTATGTGGTAGTTCATGGGTACTTTATTTTTTTCCAAAGGGGATGACTATGCACTTTTTGGCATTTAGCTTGAGGCCATGATGTTGACACCAGGTATCCGTCTCAGTGAGACCTTTCTGGAGGGTGTCTGCATCAGCCGGAGAATCAATTATGGCCCCTAGTTTGCAGCAGTCTGCGAACTTGGTCTGCCATAGTCCTCCTATGCTTGCTTGCACCTCTGAGAAATGTATACTGAACATGAGGGGGTCCTAAGACTGAGCCCTGGGGGATGCCACTTGTAACCGGTTTAGAGTCGGATGTAGAGCCTGCAACTCTCACCATGTGGGTTCTATCCATGAGCCAGTTGGCAACCCATCTCGTGATGTAGGGGTTTATGTTCAAGCTGCTGAGCTTGTCTACAATACTAGAATGGGGAATGGTGTCAAAAGCCTTTGCGAGGTCTAGGTAGGCTGTGTGGACCTCCTTTCCCTCGTCTAATGCCACTGTCTCAAAGAAGTCCACCAGGTTTAGGAGGCATGATCTGCCCTTAAAGCCAAACTGGGTAGGGTCTAAGGTTTGGAGGTTCCCAATGTCTCTGTTAATGAGTTCCATGATGATGTGCTCCATAGCCTTGCAGACCAGGCTAGTCAGGCTTATAGGGTGATAGTTCCCGGGGTTCGTTGTGGCTCCACCTTTGTGGAGTGGGATAACTGTTGCTGTGCGCCACTCTGTGGGTATGTAGCCTATAGAGAGGCTGAGTTTGAACAGTGTGTTTAGGTGAGGGGTTAGTTCATTTTGGAGCTCTTGTAAAACACAGCCTAGGACACCATCCGGTCCCATTGAAGCTGAGTTTTTGGCTTTGGATAGGGCTATTTTAACCTTCGTGTCGGTAATTGACGGGGCCCTACATTCTTCTGGTATGGTTATGGGCCCTTTAAGAGGTGAGGGGGGGGGGGGTGAAGTTTGCACTAAACCGGTCTGCCAGAATGTTGGCAATATCAGTCGGTTCAGTGTATTTTGTGCCATTCTGCACTAACTCAGAGCAGATCTGAGAGTTTCCGCTTAGGTTCTTCACATAGCTAAAAAAACACTTTGTGGCTATCTTTGGAGTCACTGGCAATTTTTCTTTCAAAACTAGCCTTGGATGATTTAATGAGGGATCGTAGTTTCTTGCTGATACTGATCAGGGATATCTTTCCTTCTTGGGATTTTACCCTTTTCTGTACTAGTTTCTTCCTTCTGTTGTATAGCTTGTTTATGGCAGGGGTCCACCAGACTGGTTTCCTTTTCTTGGAGGAGTGAGTCTTGTATTACTTGGGATAGCACAATCCATGCATTCCTTCAGATGCTCATAGAGTGCATTTGTAAAGGTTTCAGTAGCTTGAACAGCATTGTCTTTTAGCATGGGGGCTGTGAACCTTTCCACCTCAGTCTTACATAACGTGAAGTTTGCTTTTGAAAAGTTTTTCACGGTGGTTTCCTTGATTGAGGGTGGGGGCGGAATGTGAATATCCAGAGTGATTAGTCTATGGTCTGATCTAACCAGCGAGGGGTTGACCTCCGGTGTGGAACACCGGTCGCCCATGTTGGTGATGACCAGGTCCAATATGTTGTTCCCTCTGGTGGGGGTGTTGACCAGTCGATCCAGGGTATGCGAGTTTATAAATTCTAGGAAGCGTTGGGCAAGGGAGTTAAGTACTTGAGTAGTTCTCCCAGTTTATGTTTGCGTAATTGAAATCACCCAGTATTATGGTGTTTGGTAGGACCTTCATATTTCCCAGTGTCTCCAGAAATGCGGACTGGGGGAATGCGGAATTTCCTTCATATATACAATTAATAAAGCTCATGATGCTGGCTCCTTAGTCTCAGCTCTCTTTCTCGCTCTTTCTAAGGCATTCAACACAGTTTCACATTCTCTACTAATTATCAAACTCTCTAACCAAGGATTACCACCCCCCCCCCCCCACCATTCAATGGTTTATCCAGGGGCGGCTCGTGCCATAGGACTGCCGGACTGCAGCCCTCCCACCTACAAAACAAAATAAAAACTAACCGAGAAACACAGAAATTAATTCCCGGAACAGTACGCATGCGCACATGCTCTCAGACTGCTTTCTCAGCAGTCTAGATAAGGGGAAAGGCAAGATGCCCAGAAGTCTATGCAGCGATGACATCACGACATAGAGGCACTCCGGACTGCAGCAGTCGCAGGCAGGACCAATCGCGCAAGGAATACGGGTAAGGGGCTGTTCGGATATCGGCGGCAGCAACCGAGCGGTAATGGAAGCAGATATTTAGCTTGTTGGTGGGCTGGGGCCGTTCAGCGACAAGGTAGGAGTGTGTGTCGGCTGGGGCCGTTCAGCGACAAGGTAGGAGTGTGTGTCGGCTGGGGCCGTTCAGCGACAAGGTAGGAGTGTGTGTCGGCTGGGGCCGTTCAGCGACAAGGTAGGAGTGTGTGTCGGCTGGGGCCGTTCAGCGACAAGGTCTGTGTGTGTGTGTGTGTGTGTGTGTGTGTGTGTGTGTGTAAAATGCCCCAGTTACTATGTACCGGTGGTGTGGTAGGGAATACCTCAGGCTTGTACCCTGTACCTTGTATGCAGGTGTTAAGGGCCTGAATTCCCTGCCCACCACCATTTGTAAAAAAATTGCAGATTTTTGCCTCATATTTGATCTGTTCTGTTCCACATATCTGTGGTTTCTAAATGTTTAAATGCTTGATGTTTGATGGTGCATTGTTGCCTCCCAGCTGTAGGTTCTCAGGTTTGATTCTTGGCTGGGGTGCCCTCTGTGTGGGGTCTGCATCTTTTCCCTGTGTTTGTGTGGGTTTTCTTTTGTGTCCTCCCATGTTACAAAGACATGTGCATTATTTCTTCCTGGGCCTCTGCTGAAAATTGTTTTTTTGTTCAAAGTCAGACTGTCCTGGTTAACAAATGTTAAATAAAAGTGACAGGCATTTGTATTTCAGACTTCAGGTTTCTGAATGTTTAATTCATTACATATTTGATGGGGCAGTGGTAGCATTGTTGTCTCACAGCTATAGGTTTTTTTGGTTTTATTCTTGGCTGGGGTGCCTCCTGTGTGGGGTCTGCATCTTTTCCCTGTGTTTGTGTGGGTTTGCTTTTGTGTCCTCCCATGTTACAAAGACATGTCTGCATTATTTCTTCCTGGGCCTCTGCTGAAAATAGTTTTTTTGTTCCAAGTCAGACTGTCCTGGTTAACAAATGTTAAATAAAAGTGACAGGCATTTGAATTTCAGACTTCAGGTTTCTGAATGTTTAACTCCTTGCATATTTGATGGTGCGCTGGTAGCATTGTTGCCTCACAGCTGTAGGTTTTCTGGTTTGATTCTTGGCTGGGGTGCCTTCTGTGTGGAGTCTGCAACTCCTCCCTGTGTTTGTGTGGATTTGCTCTGGTGCCCTGCTATTTTACAAAGATATGTGTCTGCAGTATTTCTCCCTGGGCCTCTGCTCAAAATTGTTTTTGTTCCATCAGAAGCAAAATTGACAGGCATTTGAATTTCAGACTTCATATTCTTCAGAAAATACATATCAACACAACCTTTTATTTTAGCAATTTTCTAAGTTTATAAGATGAATATTTGAAATTTGTCCCTATTTTTGGGACTGTATTCCCCCATTATTGGCTTTGTCCAGGTTTTTTATGCTAAGGTTGACAGCTATGGCAAGAACTGAATTCACTGAATATGTTTGAGGGCTGTATTCCCTCATTACTGGGTTTGTTCAGGTGTTTTGTGCTAAGAGGTTGACAGCTATGGTGAGAAGTGAATTCACTAAATGATAGCCATTTAAGTTTCAGTCTTCGTCTCTTTCACAAAGCAGCTGATTTGGTGTAGTTGTATGTTGCTCTGACTGTTTTGTACAGGGACCTTGGCAGTAAAATGTATGGTGGTAACACAGCATTTCTCTTTGACAAAGCAGCTGATTTGGCATAGTGGTATGTTGCTCTGACTGTTTTGCACAGGGACCTTGGCAGTAAAATGTATGGTGGTAACACAGCATTTTATTCTAGCAACTTTCCAAGATTATACAAGCAATGTTTAATGTGTCCCTGGTTTTTGGGCTTTTGACCCCCCACCAATAAATGTTGGCTTTTTCCAGATTTCTTGTGCTGCGAAGTTGAGATGCAGTTGAGTACTGAGTAGATTTTACAAGGAGCTGACAGCTGCAGGGGAAGAGAAGTTTAGTACTGCTTATGCTAAATATGATTGCATTGTTAATAGCACAACAGGTTGTGTACTTGCTGTTGATGCAGAAGGCTGTGGGTTCTACTCCCACAAGGGGTGGATGCTGCCATACTGAGAATGTCCTCCTTGGTGAAGATACTAACTATGAGCCTGTTATCAGTTTGCCATCCATTTCCTCTTGCAATATTACTAGCTTATCATTTTTTAATGTAATAGAGGCAATTTATTCCTCAGGGGCAACAGACACTATTTTTCGATAAAACCATGAAATATAAAGGTGTTTGCTAACAGCAACCTCTTCATTAGTTACAAATTTCTTTAATGTGGAATTATTTAGATGACTTTTATTTCAGAGATTATGCATATTTACTGATAATGGACTGTAGAATTATGCATATTTGCTGATAATGGTGGACTGTAGAATTGTGCATATTTACTGATAATGGTGGACTGTAGAATTGTGCATATTTACTGATAATGGTGGACTGTAGAAGTCTGAGTACACTTCTATGATAGAAATGTTCTGAACTGGGCAGTTTTGTCATTATGGGTGCATGCATTTGGTTTCATTGCTTACTGGAAAAATGTTCAAAACAAATTTAAAATGCTCTCTAACAACTGTACTGTATTGTACAAGGAATATAATTTAGTACAATCAGGAAGGTATATCAAAGAGCGCATGTATGTTTCATATGCAAGGGGCCTATGATTTGAAAACAGTCCAAATTTAATCTTTATCTGCCACTGGCAAAATGTATTTTGTTTGAATGTGGGTTTCAATGCTGTTTCAATGAATGTGAGTTTCAAGGGCAGAGACGTTTTAATGCTAAGTCTGTTTTCATTGTGAGACTGCATTGCTTTGTTAAGCAGATGTCTTAGTGTCTGTGCTGTAAAATGCAAAATAAAACTTTCAAATTAAGTCCAAATCATCATAGAAGTAAACAGTATGCACATTAGTGTTTATGGTAAATGGAGTGAAATAGTCAAGTAATGGATCATTGGAATGGCTGCAGAGGCTCCATTCGACAATGATTTTGTGAGGGGGAAGGGCGGCAAACTCAGAGGCACAGCTGAACTATACCTCCCAACTGTCCAGATTTTCAAAGAATGAATAGATTTTTGCTTCTTATTTTTGGTTTGTTACTCATAAAATTTGTAGTTTTCTGGCAAATCATTTAGGAATTAAGTCACTAAATAATGATAAACTGAGTTTCAGACTTCATAACCTTCAGAAAAATGCATGCTAAAGTAAGACCTGTTATTCTATCAACTATCTCAGTTTATACAAGAGCAATTTTTAATACTGTTTATATGTTCGCACAATATATTTGGCCTTGTCCAGATTTATTGCATTAACAGTTTGAGAGGTACATGCAAATAAATTGCTTTATAGAATTAGGCATAGCCAGCCTCTCAACTGTCCCTGATTTTGGCTCAAAATGTTGCTCTTCCCCCTAATAATCCCTCCACAAAATAGCAATGTAGGAAGAAAACATGGAGGGTTTACAATGAAGAAATAACTGTAATAATCAAAGTTATAGATTACTTGAAATGCATGTAGATTCTTTTATTTTGTCAGCTGCTCAAGTTAGCAGTACTAATATTAAAGCGTCCCTTCTTTGACATGTTCCCAGCTGTATTGTGTGGCTATTTTATATTTTTGCATCACATTTTTGGTCCATTTTTCATAAAATTGTGTTTTTTTTTTTTTGGCTAATTAGTGACAAATCACTAAAGCCTCAAGTTAGAAAATTATGACAGACATTTTGAGTTTCAGATTTCATACCCTTCAGAAAATCCATACTAATGCAAGACCTATTCTATTATCTTTATAAGTTTATACGAGCTATATTTAAAAATTGTCCTTATTTTTGGGCCTTTGTCCCACTTCTATGTATGGTTTTGTCCAGATTTCTTGTTCTGCGGTTGGGAGGTAGGAAAAATGTGTCAGGGCCATCACAGTCAGCCAGAGACATTTCAAATTGTGACATACTTGTTGCACCCCACTCCCCCATGTAGTGACTCTGGATGTGTCCAAGCAAGGCAAGGAGTAGTTATGCAGTCTAACATGTGCAGAGTGCCCCCCCCCCCATCCAGTGTAGACACAAGTACTACAGTGGCTTTTCATCTGTCCTTGATTTTGCAGAGTGGTCTGGTTTCTGTCATATTTTTGTACTGTTTATTTATGCTTATT
The DNA here is from genome assembly GCF_019279795.1 of Protopterus annectens. NCBI lineage: Eukaryota > Metazoa > Chordata > Ceratodontiformes > Protopteridae > Protopterus > Protopterus annectens. The sequence continues at coordinate 1,912,834,063 of NC_056732.1, forward strand.
ACTCAAAGTGCCTGTTGCTCTGTGTTTAAGTAGCAATGCTTTAATGACCATAAGATAAGCTTGTCTGAGATCGTAAGATGCAAGTAAGCTTTAATAAGCATACTGTTAAAGAATTGCCAACATTGAAAGCCTTTCTGTTGTTGCCATGTAGAGAATACTTAACTAGATAATGTATAAGCCTTGGTTATTGAAATGCATATGACAGTATTTGTAATAAAGGACAGGATTACATTATTTTAAGAAGCTCATTACACTTGTTGGAGACTTCCAGTCATCTATACAGGCTTTACTCATAAACTAAACAGAATGCCAATCGCGTGGTCCATAACCCGTGCAGTAATCCTGTAAGCAATGTATCTTGAGCTTGTTTCTTGTTTGCTGTTCATTTTTTACTTTGATCATGTTTTCCCCATGAAACAAGTAGATAGTTGTCAGGCAGCTGGTCTTTTTTGGATAAGAAACATTTTTACAACTGGGGGCATCACAGAGATTGCTACTTTCAGCATGTTACTTGGTACTTTAATAAAGCTGAATATAATTTATAATTAGAACTGCAGTGCAAGGAGAAGTGGTTTGAGTTGAGTGCTTCTGGTTTTGATTATACTTGATTTTGTCTGGCATTCCAGTAATGTATTTAAAAAGTAATTTATTTTTTCATGCCTCACAACCTTTTGTTTCCATCTAGATATTACGTAAGCTGTCATGCAGCCAATGCATTGAAATATTTTTATTCTTCTACACTTATTTTTCTCTTGATTGGACTCTCATAATGACGGTTTGGCACCCAGGGCAGTGTATTTCATTAAAGTTTTAGTTTTTGTGGTTTTGAACATAGATCCTCCCCTTTCTAGTTGGTCGCACCCCTTCCCATTGACCCCACCCATTCAGCTGTCTCTTGCAGCCCCCCTTTGATTTGAAGTCACCAGCCGCCACTGGGTTTATCAACTACCTCACTAACAGGCAGCAATCCAACAAATGGCAACACTCCTCCTCCAATTTCATTCCTACAAATACAGGCATCCCCCAGGGTTCTATACTAGGACCCCTCCTTTTCAGCATATCCATCAACAACTTCCATCAAACTGTAACATATAGTTCCGTCATCCAATATGCTGATGGCTCGGGCCTACTTCGCGTTGTCGTAAGCTGACAATATTGAATATGATATTGTCGACACAACAGTGTCGAAAGTTCAGAACATCGCGCAGGTAAACGGAAATCTCCGTAAGGGGAAGATTTCCATTTACCTCAATGTAGTGCAGTCTCGGAGTTGGTATATTTAAGTAGGGGGGATGTGGGGGGTGCTTGCCCCCCTCCCTACGCTAGTTAGTTATTTTTTTTATTGATTTATTTTTATACGTTATTTGATATTTTACTACTTTGATCAATAAAGTTCAACCTTTATTGATTCGATGTAGTAAGATTTCGATAACATGATATAGACTCGATGACTCAAGTATAATCTGCTCCTCTAAATCTCTCACCATTACAGCATCTGACCCAAGAAGCATTCATCTCTGCTGAGGTCTGGATGTCCAAGAATCACCTAGCCCTTAACCCCCAAAAAACTAAACTCCTATTATTTACCCCCTCAAAAACTAGCTGTATCGACAAATCTCTTTTTACTGTTACTTCACAAAACAATACTGTCTTAGAAGTTGTCCCTAGTACAAAATTGCTAGGAGTCATTATCGACGACAATTTAACTTTTGACCTTCATATCCACATTAACATCAAGAGGACACATCAAAAGCTGGGTGCCCTATACAGGCACAACTACTTCCTCAGCCTCTCCACAAAAAAAGGCCCTAGCCTCTTCATTTCTTCTCCCTACTCTGCTGTATGGTGCCCCCATCTTCACCAACCTACAATCCTCCCTAAAAAGCAAGCTTGACTCTTGCTACAATAAAATTGCCAAATTTGCTACAAACTCAGAATACTCTACACATCACTGCTCTTCACTGCAACAACTAAATTGGCTAGAATTTCCCCACCACCTTACTTACCTATAATTAATCACAGCCCACAAGTTAATCTTCCAACTAGAAAGCTGCCCTTCCATGTCATCCATACTGACCACATACCATCCCACTCGCCATCTCAGGTCAGAAAACAAAATGTTGCTGTCTACAGAGAAACCCAAACTCTCAGCTGGCAAAATGCGATATTCCTATGCGTCTCCAAGCTATGGAACGCTCTTCCTCCCTCTCCCAGAATGATCAGCAATCCTGCCTTCTTCAAAAAATCCTTAAAAGTACATCTCCTCTCTCAACGGATATGCTCCTGTTCCCTACCAAAACACCCGATATCTCACTCTAGGTTTCTATCACTATCAACCTCTGTTAATATTTGCTCCAACTCTTTCTATTACCTTCCTGTTTCTCTCTCCCACCTACTTCATACTTCTAACTCAATCTTTTTCCTCTTGCTTTGTACTTGTATATATCTATACCCCTGTGCTTCTAGCCTCACATTACTATATGCCTATAATCCTGCACATAACCCATATACTTCCACATCTTTCTTTCCTGCTCACAACTATCTATTCACTTTGCCATATCTACTATCACATCATCACACTGTACCTCTTCTACTATCTCTCTCTTCCGCATATCTACCTCCCACTTTACTCTCATCCAATGTACTTCCTTTCTTCTCTAACACACTAAGACCGTTGTTTGTAGTTTACATGCTTACAGTTAATATGCATTATCTCTGTTTCACATATGCTGTTTACACTTGCTTTGTAAATATTTTCTATTTATCAACATTGTTCATTTGTATTTTATTGTCTCTTGTATGCAATTTTGTGGTGCTTTGTATATTGTGGAGCTTTTCTCCCCGGGCATCCACTGAAAATGGGCTCTTCTTAGGCCCATTGGACCTTCCCGGTCAACAAATGCAATAAATAAAATAATTAAATATAGTTTAAAATAGTTTACTTTGTTGTTGAAATAACACAACAACTAAAATGAAAGCCATGTACTTACCATAATGCCTGATCTGTACTTTCTGTTTCCGTCCTTCCTTAACAGATGGGTTATCTGATCTGACTAACACTCGCCTTTAACCACTGTAAGGGTTTGGATCAAAGGCTCAAGGTCCTCCCTTTACCCATAATCCCATGTAGCTAGTAAGTTACCTCAGATCACGTTTGCCCATATCCTACAACAATAAATTGCTACAACATCATAATAAAACCAAACACCTCACATATACGACAATGCTTCCTGACCCAGAGTTTCAAGTGTACATGAACAAACCAAAGGGACTGTCAGAGTGGTCACTCTAGAAACAAAGGAAAAGATGACTGGAAGGAGGAAGGGAAGTTGAGGAAGGAAGGAAGCAGACAACACAGATCTAGCATTATAGTAAACACATAACCTTTGTGTCTGATGTTGTCCCTTCTGGTCCCAAACTACTGTAAACCTTTGGAAGTCTTGTGGAAAGACATTCTGGAGAACAGCAGAATGAAAGGAAGCTCTGGACATAAGTTCATAGGTTCATACTAGGCTATCTGCCCTAGGGCATTTATAAGCCTAGCCAGAGTGTGTGTGGCTTTCACCACCCCTTAAGATGAGAATACTATACCCATTAGTTTGCTGTGCCTCTGTCCAGCAGTGACACAGAGATGATTCCCGGGGTAAACCTACGATCTCCCATCCACTCGTCAAGATTTCTCTTGAACAGAGTCAGTGAGGGGCTCTGCCTCACATGGACTGGGATTCTGTTCCATAGTGTAGGGAGTCTCTGGGTGATGAATCTGTCCCTCCAGCACGTCCTATTTATATCCGTGTTGAGGTTTAAGTCTCTTGCTCTCGTGGCTCTGGTGGATGGACTGTAAATCCAACTTGTAGTGAAATGTGAAGTTATGGACACTAGACCAAGTAGCTGCAGCACAAATGTTATAAATAGGTACTCTGGGGAAGAAGACAGTGGAGATAGCAACTTAACTGGCAGAATGAGCCTTGGGATGTCTAGATAACGACAGTCCCTTCTACTTAAAGACATATGAAATGCATTCAGATAACCAGCAAGAGTTATTTTACACACTCCCTTACCCAAACTGGCTGAGGAAAAGGAAAAGTACAGTTTTGTACCTACCATAAATGTAGATGTCCGATAGGAATGCATCTGCAGTCCTTACAAATGGGTTGTCCTGTCGTCAGGCAGCCCTTCGGTCGGCCGGATTCCAAAGTCTGGGTCTGGCCTCGGCTGGTGTCGCACTTCACCCGACGTCATAGCTGCAGTTATTCGGGTATAAAGGCATCAGCCGACGCCATTTTCCTCAGTGTTTCTTGCCCCATATGCCAGGTACCCTCTTGGAAGGCTAAATTTGGATAAATGCCAATGATTCCAAATAGTAGAGAGCAAACACAAAAAATAAGCATGTATGTACATATATACAAACAAATACACCATAATAGATCCCCAAGCTAGCTGAAGGCTGGCAAATACCCTAGGAGTACCTCAGAGGGGAAGGTGGGTGGGTAATCCTGACTGCAGATGCATTCCTATCGGACATCTACATTTATGGTAGGTACAAAACTGTACTATGTCCTTCAAGGATGCATCTGCAGTCCTTACAAATGGGTAGAATACCATAGCTAAACAAGGGGAGGAGGAAAGAGTAGTGATTATGGTGTAGCTAGGATCCCTTGCAAAACAGCAGTGGCAAAACCTGCTCGGGATCTAGAGTATAAAGGTAAATTGTAATGCTTGGCAAATGTATGCACAGAGGTCCAAGTAGCAGCCTCTATAATGTCCTTGGTAGCCACTCCTCGTAAGAAAGCTGTGGTAGTGGCTGTAGCCCTTGTGGAGTGAGGCCTGATGTTCTCTGGAGTTTTCTTTCCATGGTAGGAGTAACAAAATCTAATGCAATTTCCTATCCATTTGGAGATTGTCTGTTTTGAAATTGGTTTTCCTTCCTTTCCTGTGGCATATGCTACCAGAAGCTGGTCAGTTTTTCTATTGGACTTAGTCCTGTCCAGGTAGTAAGCGTAACTGCCTGTGTACATCCAAGGTATGCAAAGTCTTTCTCCCTGTTCTGTGGGTTTGGGAAGAATGTAGGTAGGTGGATAGCCTGATTTAATGACACTCTGGATACCACCTTAGGCATAAATGTAGGATTTGTTCTCATGGACACTCTATCTTGCTGGAAGATCAGGAAGGGTTGTACTGCCATTAATGCCTGTAGTTCAGAGACCCTTCTTGCTGAAGTTATTGCCAGCAGGAAAGCAGTCTTCCAGGATAAGTATTGTAATTCTGCTGTTGCTGCTGGTTCGAAAGGAGGAAGTGTCAATTTTTCTAGCACAAAGTTCAAGTCCCATGCTGGCAATGGTGGTTTCCTGGGAGGTTTTACATTTTTAATTCCTCTCAGAAACTGTCTGAGCAGGGGATGAGAGAAGACAGGAGGATCCAAGCTATATTGTGCTGAAATAGCTGATGCATGTATCTTGATGGAAGAATAGGACAGGCCTGTGTGGAAGAGCTTTGCCAAGTACTCCAGGATGTTGGCCATGTTTACCAGAGTCACAGCTTCTCCCTTTGCAGTACTCCAAATGAGATATCTTTTCCATTTTGCTGCATAATTCTTTCTTGTTGAAGGTCTGCACGCCTCCAGGATTATGTCTTTAACCCTTTGGGATAAGTTTGGGTTAATTGCTGTTATGTAATGTTCCAGGCAGTTAGCTGCAGAGTTTTCAGGTTTGGATGGAGGATGTTGTAGTTGTTCTGTGTTAACAGTAATGGGATCAGGGGTAGTGTCCATATTTGTTCCCGAGACATGCTCCTCAGCAATGGGTACCAATGTTGTCTTGGCCAGTCTGGAGCTATCAGAATGATCCTTGGACGGTCCTCTTTGATCTTCAGAAGCACCTTGTGCATCAAAGGAAGTGGTGGAAATGCGTATGCTGTCAGGTTTTTCCAACTGAAAGATAGGGAGTCCACCTTCCAAGCAAGTGGGTGGTACGTCCTTGTGCAGAATTTCTTTAGCTGGTGATTGAATGGGGATGCAAACAAGTCTATTTGTGGTAATCCCCATTCCTTGTGATGGCTTTGAAGATGTCCGGATGAAGCATCCATTCGTGAGCATCTGTGGTTGTTCTGCTTAATATGTCTGCTAGAATGTTTGCTTTTCCCGGTACAAAAATTGCTTGTAACTGAATGTTGTAGCTCAGGGCCACATCCCATAGGTCCAGTGCCAGCCGGCATAGAGGATATGAATGGGTGCCCCCCTGTTTGTTGATGTACCACATAACTGTGGTGTTGTCTGTCCTTATCATCAACTGACCTTCTTGGAGAAATGGTCTGAATGACTGGATTGCCAATTTTACTGCCAGCATTTCCTTTAGATTTATGTGTAGGCGCAGCTGGTCTTGAGTCCATAAGCCTTGTATGCACTTGCCCTGCATGTGTGCTCCCCAACCGAGGTCTGAGGCATCTGTCGTGATGGTTTGGCTTGGTTGGCTGTTGCAGAAGGGCAATCCTGTGTTTGATTGACAGGCCTGAGCCCACCATAGGAACTCTTGTTTCAGGCATGGAATTATTGGGATTTTGGTTTCTAGGCTGTGCTTGTGTTGGGACCACAAATTCCTTAGGTACCACTGTAGCTTTCTCATATGCAGTCTGGCATGAGGGACCAGAATTATGCAGGATGCCATGAAGCCTAGAGCTTGCAGTACTTTTCTTGCAGTTAGGTGGTTCTGCTTTGTTAATGCCAAGAAGTAGAGGTAGTTGCTCTTTCTTTTCTGCAGTTAGGAATGCCATTTGTTTTGATGTGTCCAGCTCTGCACCCAGAAAGGTTATTCTTTGGGATGGAATCAGCCTTGACTTTTTTATATTGACTGTATATCCCAAGGCTTGCAGCAGGTAAATGACTCTTTGTAAGTCTTCTACTAGCTTGCTTTTGTTGTCCGCTTGTATCAGGCAGTCGTCCAGGTAGGGATAAATTTGGATTCCTGAAGTCTGCAATGAGCAATTACTGATGCCAGGCATTTCGTGAACACTCTGGGTGCAGTAGATAAGCCAAAGGGCAATGCTGAAAATTGATAATGCTCTGATCCTGCAAGAAATCTGAGGTATCTTCTGCAAATTGGTCTTATGGGGACGTGCAGGTATGCCTCCTTGAGATCTAGAGTTACCAGCCAAGACTCCTTGCCCAGCATGGGAAGAAGCTGCTGTAGGGTCAGCATTTTGAATTTTGGAACAATAAGGAATGTGTTTAAAGCGGACAGGTCTAGAATGGGTCTCCATTTGTTTTCTTTTCTTGGTACCAGGAAGAGTCTGGAGTAAAATCCCTTTCCTTGCTCCATAGATGGTACCCTTTCCACAGCTCTCATTCTTAATAGCGGAGATATTTGTTTTAGAGCTTCTGTCCTTTGAGTAGGTGGTAGGTTTGGCATTCCTCTCTTCCCTGGTAGAGTATGGAAATGGAACCTGTAACCTTGGTCTATAGTTTGCAAAATCCATTTTTCCCTTGTGATGCAATGCCAGTTTTTTGAGAATAAGGTTAGTTTTCCGCCTAAGGGTGCTTCTAGTTGTTCCCTGGTAGGCGGTGCCACTGTCAAGTCACTGTGATTGAGTTGTTGTAGTGGTGGTGGCTGCGTCTGTGCCTCGCTGGTTGTTACCTTGCCATTGGCGTCCCCTGTAGGCACCCCTGGATTGGTTTCTGCCTCTTGAACGCCTATTCCTGCCTCTCTGAGCCTTAGAGGAGTCCGGAAAGGACCAATTCTTGGATGGCCAGTTCCTGCTAAACCTTGGAGGTTGAACCTGTAAGAAATCTTTCACCGTTTGTACAGATTTCGCCTTCTCTTCCATCTTTTTTAGCACCTGCTGAGCAGGGGAACCAAATAAATTGACCTTGTCCATGGGTGCATCCAAAAGCTTTGATTTGACATGGTCTGGTAATGCCTGTTCTTTCAACCATGCATGTCTCCTGATAACTGTGGCAGTCATGGCTGATCTAAAGGAAGCCTCCAGTGCATCATAGCCACATTTTAAAGAATGGGTACTAACCTGCTGTATGTTATGTACAATTTCCTGAACATATTTTTTATCTAAAGATTCTTCAGAGGAAAGCTTTTTAGTTAACTGGTCAAGCATAAACTCTTGATATTGAATCATATGAAATTGGCAGTTCAAAGCCCTAGCTGACAAGGTAGCAGAAGTGTAAACTTTTACCCCATCTCTAAGGACCTGGATTCCCTTTCAGAGGGAGGGTTTTAGTAGAAGTAGCAGCTACAGCTTTAGGGCCCTGGGCGATGGTCTCTGGATCTGCAAAAGGAGCCTTGTATAAATGGTGATGAGTGTCCGGGACCCTGTAGAACCTATCGGGCTTAGCAGGAGCCGGAGGTAATGAATCAGGAGTAGTGCAAGCATCATTAAATGCATCATCTACAACAGAAAGAACTGGAGGTATAGCTAAAGGCCTATGTTGTGGCAAATGTAGAAAGGTTCTAAGCCTCTTTCTGGAGTCTGAGAAATCTTGGCCCTGCCACTGAAATTGTTCCCTCATAGCATGCAAGGTTTCCCCAAAGGAAAATTCCTCAGGTGGAGAGGCTGAAGGAATGGACTCTTCAGCATCAGAGTCTTCGTAAGGAGAATAAGAAGCCTCAGGAAGGTCTGTATGTTCTGATTCATCAGAGGAACCATCAGTGGATACTGGTTCAGGGGGCTCTGCTCTAGGCCTCTTTTCTGGAGGAGGGAGAGAGGACCTGTCTGGATGAGGCTGGGATCCACGAATTAAAGAAATTAAATCCTCAGCCAAAGATAGCATATGAGAGCTAGTGCTGGGCCTGTGTGAGGGGGGTTTGGCAGGCACAGATTTTGAAGTTTTGGCTGCTTTAGCCCTGGCAAAGGCCTTAATAGACATGGCTGCAGGAGGCCTAGCAGCTCCACGTGCAGGGGTTGAAACATCCAGGGGAATTGTGTCTGATAATTCCTGAGAAACCGCAACAGAAGGCTGGATTTCAGAAGCAGATTCTGCCAGGTTAGAGGAGGCCTCGGTAGAAGGCATGGTTTCGGCTGGAGAAAGAACCGCTTGCTCGGTTTCAGCTGAAACCGATACACTCGCGGTTTGCTTAATCGCGGTTTTGGCCGAGACCACGGACCGCGAGTGTCGGTCCTTTTCTTTTCGTTTTTTGGAAATTTGCGTAGTCGGAGGATCCGACGGCATAATGTAGGCAAAATCAGAGCCGAAAATTTGTTCAGCAAACTCCGACCGACGTCTAAGCGTCCGTCGGTTAAAAGAAGCGCAGGCTAGACAAGCTGCTACGTCGTGGTCTGGGCCTAAGCAATGTATACAGTAGGAGTGGAAATCTTTATGAGGTATTTGTTTCCCACAAGATAAACAGTTATTCACTTTCTCTGACATCGGCTGAGGCAAGAAAGAGTCCCCAACGGGGTACTTAGCTTTTTAGAAGTCTTCGAAGTAGTATTCGGTAGTAGTAATCTCTGGATCTGACCGACCGGCACTTGCGAACAGCTTCTGCTTCGGGCGCCACGCGGCAAGAAAGACTGGGGAAAAAGGCGTCGGCTGATGCCTTTATACCCGAATAACTGCAGCTATGACGTCGGGTGAAGTGCGACACCAGCCGAGGCCAGACCCAGACTTTGGAATCCGGCCGACCGAAGGGCTGCCTGACGACAGGACAACCCATTTGTAAGGACTGCAGATGCATCCTTGAAGGACATCAAACAATTGGTCAGTCTTTCTAATCTTCTCAGTGCAATGCAGATAAAATAGAAGATGACAGTGCATAGCTAGAAGATGCAACATGCACTCTCCCTTGTTTGCAAATTGTGGGAAGAAAACAGGAAGGTTAACCGACTGGTTAAGTGATGATTCAGAAGTCACCTTAGGGCAAAAGGCTAATTTGTTCTCAATTTGACTGTATCCTTAGGGAAAACCAAATAACAAGTATTATAGGAAAGGGTGTGAAATTCTGATATTCTCCTTGCAGATGTGACTTCCTCCAAAAACAACATTTTCCAAGCAAGGTATTTAAGTCAACTGTAGCTGTAGGTTCAAAAGGAGTAGCATTAAGACCTTTAGAAGAATGGTAATATTCCAAGAAGGAACAGAATCCCTAAGGGAAGGACACAGAAGTAAGGTACCCCTTAAGAAGGCCTTGAACAATCTAAGGGAAGCAATGGGTGACTGATTTTCCCCAATGTGAAAACTGGACTGGCTGCTAATTGTACCATGTGAGTAGAATAGCTAATACCACTGTGGAAAAGAGAAGCCAGGAAGTCTAAGATCACCAGGAGAGGAGATAAAAAGGGATCCAAACTCCTACTGGAAGCCCAGACTGAAAATCTTTTCCATTTACTCTTATAAATCTTCCTAGTACAGGGTTTCTGAGCAGAAGTCAAAACGTCAATAATTTGGGATGAAAGGCTGGACTGTCTAAATATTAAAGGAACTGGAAAACACATGCAGTCAATATGAGGGCTTCTATGTCCGAGTGAAGTTTCCTGGAAGGATGACAGAGAAGATCTGGAGCAGGCACCAGCACACAAGTTGGCTGAATCAGATAAGACCAGAGGAAGGGAAACCACATGGGTCAAGGCTAAAAGGGGAGTAATGAGGATCACCATAGCCTTGCTCCACATTGCTTTCTTCAAAAACTGAGGGATGAGATGAGTGGAAGGATAGGCATAAAGGACACTGGGGGGAGTTTGGGTCAATGGATCCCTAAAGGACTCCCCTTCTTGGGGAATTATTGTAAAATACCTGCTGCACTTTGTATTGGAGAGGAAGCAAAAATGTTGCAGCAGTCAGCTCCAGTGGTTGAAAATCTGATCTGACCACTTGTGAGGGAGAAGGATAGACCTGCTCAACCTGTCCACTAGAACACTGTACGTCTCCAGAGTGTGCATTGCTATCAGAAAGCAGTTAGAAGACACCCTCCACTGCCAAACATCATGGCCTCTCAACATAATGAGTAAGAGCAAGTCCCTCCCTGTTTGCTGATGTACCAAGTTACTGACATACTGTTCATCTGAATGCAGAAAGAGAGTCTTGGAAGAGGAGTCCTGGAAGGCCTGCAACGGTAAGAGAACTACCATCATTCTTCAGGATACTGATGTTGAGACTGTCCTCTTTAGGGGACCATGCGCTTTGGACAGTCTTCTCCCAAAAAATGCCCCCCACCCTAGATGGGAAGCATCCATGGTGACTGTGGCTTAGGGAGAGGGAAGAATCGGGGTTGACCCTGAGATACAATTGAGGATTCCTGCAATGACTGAATATGAGTTTTGCAAATTCTCATTGGCACACTGGAAAGTTCATGGGTTGTCTCACTGACAACTGTACTGTGAAGGTCCACTGGACTATCCTTACATGAAATCAGGCTAAGTGAACTAAGGTAATGGTGGAAGCCATCAAAAGGAGATGCAAAATCAACTTTGTTGGGGGCTTGTGACGGGAGAGTACTGTTACTGCTTGTTGCTGAATTGAGAGAATCTTGGAGTCTAGTTATCTGTAACTTGATATCCAGGTGTGCTCCAATGAACTGTATGACTTGCACAGGTCGAAGTTCACACAGTTACCCATAGTTATGATCAAAGTTGGAGCAAGAAATCCCTGGCTCGAAGAAGAAAAATATGCCAGGTGGGGGAAGTTATGAGCCAGTCATCCAGGTATAGGACACTCAGAACCCCAGCAGCCTGACATGAGCTGCAATCACAGCCTTACACTTGATGAATACCCACGGGACTATGAGGAGACTGAAGGGCAGCACTCTAAGCTAGAAGTAAGTGACTGGCTCTTGCTGGAAGTGGAGAAACCTTCTAAAACATCTGTCCATTTTTATACAGTAGTATCCATTCGTAAGGTCTATCAAGCACATTCAGAAATCCTTCCTCAACAATGGTAGGATGTACTGTACCATGACCATCTAGAATATCATCTGTTTCACATAGTGGTTCAAGTGACTGAGGTCCCCGCTCTTCTTTGGCACCAAAAAGAACCTTGAGTAAACTCCTGATCCTTGCTGGCTGGGTGGGACCACCTAGATGACTCATTTTTCTAGCAGCTTTTTTTTTTCTTCTTCTAGTGCTGCTGCTGCCTTTTGTTAACAGGTTGGAACATCAGGTAATTTTCTTGAATGGGTAGGATGAAGAAGAAAGGGAACATTGCAGCCTCTGGTTATAATCCTCTGCACTCAAGTATCTCAAGTGATGGGCATTCTGACTATGGGGTGCAGGGATAAGAGCCACCCGAATGCCTCCAGGGAGTGGCAGTCAGGCTACCAAACACGAGCTCTGAAAAGGCCTACTGGAAAAGAAATCCCAAAAGCCTTCATTTTGCAGACCACCGCTCCTGAAGCATATGTACATTCATTCTAGCAATTGCATCAATTGACTATAATTAAACACCACCACAGGAACAGATTCTTTTTGCTCCCACTCACTTTTCTTTGAAATAGAAACCAGAGGTCTTCTCCCTCTTCTAAAAGGCAGAAGAACTAGGATTAGACTAATTCCAAACAGTAAAATGTATTTATTTTTTTCATTTCTGAAATGCTGAAGCCCATCTCCTTGTTGTTTTCACTTATTTTCAATTTATAAACTGTACTGACACTATGCAGAAACCCAAATTTACAAATTCTGAAAAAACAAAAACTGTATGAAAATTGAAGTACAGCCACAGCTCATAGCAAGCCTCTTACAAAAAAGAATGAAAGTACTTATTAAAGCCAATCACGTTTTCTTTATACCTCAGCATCATTTTTGGTGACAGAAGGATTCCACTCAACTAGGGTCTTTTCTGCATTTGTAACATGCACTGACAGCCATGTCATGACACTCCCCATATCCCTCAAGGTTTTACACACCAAGTTATTCACTCCAACACGAGTTACCTTCATGCCATACTAGTATCTTTTCACACTGAGCAAAGACCGAGCCCTCTAAACATGCACAATCACTTTTATAGCCAAGTGCAGGCTCACTTTTATGGAAGCCCAGAGCAATACAAACATCATTCAATGCACTATACTATACCACATTTTCAGATTACTTTTTAAATTACTACGCAAAACATTGATTAGGGATCTCCATCCAAGTGTTGCTGTGACCATGAAAGTAGTCACATTTAGGTAGTGCTGAACCAATGTGTCCCATATGGGGGATTAGAGGTACATGGCTTCCTCCAAAACACTTTACTCAAGGGCTGTATCCGAATGCAAAATGATATAGTTTTACTGAGCATCAGTTTTACAAAAATGCTTTTTTTCATTAAACTTTTGAAGACACTTGAATCATATTATATATATATATATATATATATATATATATATATATATATATATATATATATATGTACACATATATATATATATATATATATATATATATATATATATATATATATATATATATATTAAATGCCTATGCAACTAAATACCAACACTTACAATAATGCCTCGTAAACATCAACACACCTTAAGGCCAACGCATTACAATCCCATCCGTACAAAAGTGACAACAAACATCAACACACCACATTAAACTAATCACAAAAACAGACAACCAGTGTCCTTTTGAAATTTAGTTTGTTAAATTCAATGTCAAATAAAAACAAACAAAAAAAATGAAACCCTAGCACCACCTTACTCATGCTTGCTAACCCTAACCCTGCACATTACCTTAGAAAAAAACCCTTCCATAATACAACCACAACTCAAGACAGGCTCAGTCACACACATTCACCGACATTCACACAAACACACAGCACTAGAGCTATCTTTTTATCCAAATCTAATTTGCAAACACATGCATGTTTATGATCTATTCTTTCACATAACCCTTTCTTACTCTAACCCTAACCTTAACCAGCAAACATGATCACTAACAATGTCTTATACCCTTACCATACTCTAACCCTAACCTGCACAAACACACACATTCCCACCCCAGCACAAGCTCACTTACTTATAACAACAAAATGAAATGGTGACAAAATGTACTGTTGGTAAAAAGAGTCCATCAATAATATGATACTATAGTCCACATTTTCAACAAACTGAACTCTCAAGAAAGTAACATACAACTATATATCTACTTTGATATATATCTATATCTATATCTATATCTATATATATATATATATATATATAGAGAGAGAGAGAAAGAGATCTATATACCTACATAGCTAGAAAGATATAGAAACACAGAGAATCCTTTTTTAAAGGTAATATAAATACTGTAATAATGATCACATTTTCATTTTGACATACTGAGCAATCCCCATGCATGATAAACGTATTTCATAACCGAGTGACAATACAACTATTTTATAGTTATTATGTTTAGACAAGTCTGACAAACAAGTCTCATGTCATTAAACAGTGCTTCCATTCAAATATCAATAACCTGCCATTGTTATGCATGTAAATCAAAATATCACAATCCACTGCTTTATCTAGTCTTAACGTCATGTTTGATTTTACACTATTCATTAAACAAAAACATTAAACATAAAAATTATTACAACATAATTTGAGATCAGGAATTAGTGACCATTTTATCTTATTTTCAACCACATTACAAATCTTAACAGCCGTACAAGTGACTTCTCACCTTGTAATGGAGTCTTTACTATACAGATAGTACATCTTATGCACTTTTTCTGTGTAAGTGTCCTCTTCAATCTCAATTTTTATTACATCATCCCAGATGGACCATTATAGATTTCATTTTTATCTATAACAGTTCTCAGCTCCATATACTTCTGTAAACATTTTACACCTCTTTTACTTTATGATTTGTCTTCTTTGGTTTTCCATTTTCTAGTTATAGCTTTCTTAACCACTATTAACACTACAAATAGCAATACTTTCACCTCTTTAGTGCAAGTTATTTTATGCCAACACAAAAAACATCTATATACTGAGGTAAAATTCTCTTCCAAGTATAAGTTAGTAAATTATTTAAATCATTGCTGTACTGAAGCAACTATTCCCAAAATATATGTTACTAAGAACCTTCTTCAGATACATCACATCTTTAAAATATGCTTCTTTTTCACACGAATATTTAATGACACTTAAGATTATTATGACTACACCATTTTTATTTTTTCTAGACCATCCTAGAGAATGTCACAAACTATTTTTGGGTGTTGCAAGAGCCAAGCAGTTGCTCACAGGCTGCATACAAGGCATCCTTGATTACTAGCGCCAAAGGATGGATGACCCAAGTGTCCTCTTTCATCTCTAGACAGTTGTGAAGATGTTTCTAGGGGAAAGGAATGAGGACCATATCCTAGTCTGTGTAGAACTTCATGAGCCTTAGTTTCCTCCAAATACGGGATTAACTAATAGGGTACAGAGGACATGGAGCTGTAGGGTATAAATGGCACAGTGTTCTTATCTGTCTCACACATATTTATTTGTTTACTTACTTTTGCTGACCAGTTCGTCCCACTACTCCAAAAGAGACCTACAGTGGTATCTGGAACTTTGGAACCCAATGGAATATGATCAGTACAGGCCATGCCATAATGGTTTCAGGTCCTCTTTCACACTTAGCTCAATAATATACTTTGACTATCTAAGTACAGAGGTTGCGATCTCCCATCCCCAGCAGATCCAAGAGTGACAACCCTATATGTAAGCCAATGTATGTGGAACAAAGCAAGTGACAGTGGGTGTCAGACAACAGAGACAATTCTTAGGGGTGTTCTGGCAAAGATGACACAAAGACATAAAAGATCTATTTCAAAGTCAGGGCTGTCTGATGTCAGTCCATGTTCTCTAAGGATGTGATCCCGAACCTGCAACAGCAGGTCTCTCCAGACTTCAAATACAAACAATGGTGTGGGAAGACCTGGACCCTCCACTACCTGGACCACTGAAAATGGCTGGTGCATGGGAAGAACTGAGGGGGTTGGTTTTGGGCCAGAACCACTGAAAGTGCCACTCCTCAAAATTAGGCACTTGCAGGCATGCTGGTGAAGGGTAGAATCTACACTCCAAAATGTACCATATGAGAACAAAGGCATCTTTGGGGTTCCCTCATCTTTCATTGAGATGAAAGATGGGTGTTAGCTTGAATTCTCACCAGCTGAAGGCAAGCTCACCATATCTAGAAGCCTGAAACTTAAAGGCATTTTTTTTGTAACTGGACTTCCTTCCCAGAGGGTTTAATGGAGACCCACCCCTCACCTCTCTGGCCTTCTGATGGTGTTTTGGTGAACTAAGGCTACATGGTAAGACCCGCCTACTGATGCCTCTGTAAAAAAAACTTTTCAACCACTGCATTCCCCCTGGAAGTGTGACAAGGTAAGTCAGTTTTCCTCTTGACTCCTTTAGAGGTTGTAGTGAATTGCTAGCAATTAAGTCTGTGCTTTACAAAGTGCTCCTCTCCCAAACAGTAGGTACAATGTAGGTATAAGTTAATGTCTGCCATTTAGTACGTACTTGAACAGTTAAAATGCTTCAGCATTTCAGGCTCTGAACATAGGAACTTTCCAAGACTGTACATTAAGATCAAAATCTGAACTTACTAAGCAGCATAATAGGCAGGCTTTTAATGAGGCATCTTGGTATGGCACATACCACAGTATGCATATGAAAAAAGCATATGAAAAAATGTGTGTACATGTCAACTACGCATGCACTGGTTTATAAACCCAAAGCAAAATGGCACTGGAAAAAATAAATGCCAAACTGGAAGAAAATACAGGATAAGGATAATTACAGACAAGGAGTCCTGATGTTAGATCACATGTTCTTGCAAAATCGAAGCTCTAGCACTTCACATCTATAAAGAAAGATACATTTATTACTGCCTCTGTATCAATGCAAGGTTATAGTAAACTCCAATAAAAAAAAAAAAATATATATATATATATATATATATGTGTATATATATATATATATATATATATATATATATATATTACTGCTTCTGTATTAATGCAAAGTTATAGTAAACTCCAAGAAAAAATTTTATATATATATATATATATATATATATATATATATATACACACACACACACACACACACACACACACACACACACACACACACACATATATGTTTGCTAGCCCAGTATAGAAATAAAATGCAAAGCTCCATTGCTACAGTTTTAAATCCTTGCATGGCCATGTACAAGATTCCTTACAATTTTTCAACATTCCTCATCAATAAACATTGACTATTATATGCCTGCAACCTTAATGACTACAGATTTCAGAAAGTGAGCCATAGCATTCATATATCTTTAGTAGACCACATCATCAGATGCACAAGCAGAAACTCCTATTGTCTATACCATCTTTACAATATGGCTATCTACATAATGGCAATTTTATGTTGCCAATTCAATGTTGCGTTATGATCCTACATCTTTGTCAAAAGTTAAGAGCTGTGCATTCTTTGCACACGTTCATCTTTGGTAGTCATTAAAAAGTTTCTGAAATTGTACACATTTGATAAAAGATCCAGTCTTCATGCTTTTTTAGACAATTAGCATCTTTAAATATAACCAACATGGAATGAAAAAATATTGTCATGCATCACTTTTCTAACATTATTTAATAATTTCTAACTATGGTTAAAACAATTATGTTCAAATATGTTTTCTGTCATATAACATCTTTATCTGAAGTATTCTGTGGTTAAGCTTAACTAATACACAACGCCAAGGGTAAAGAATCAATGTGAACTACATGCAGTCAGTACTCAGTCCAATTTAGATATGTCCTTCCCCATTCATTTCCTGTCTCCATTTTCTTTGGTTGTGCTATAGACACAAACCCTCAAACTACTGAGTAATGCACAGTATGTTCTTCCTACCTCTACTGTTTACCTTGCAGTCTGGATTGCTCATTAACATCGCTGAAACTTCTAAGGAGATGGACTTTTACTTCAAGATATATAATTCACTTCGGTAACAAGGTCTGCATGACTTAGAAATTAAATACCTAACACAAGCAGGATGAAATAAAGGAAGGCAACTGGGAGCTGCAGACAGACAGACTGCATCTGAAGTGAAAACCCAGTTATGAGGAACACTGTAAGATGCCTGAACTTCTTTGTTACAAATGATATTCAACTAAGTATAACAAAAAGAGAAATGGTCAACCATACTCATTTTATTTATTTTTCTAAGCTAAAATCTAAGAGTTTAATTAAAAGCCTTCTAACCCATGAAAACCAAGTGAAAAAAAACATGTGCAACTGGTATGCTGATTACCAAAATAATTTAATCGCAAACCTAATAAGAGAGCTCAGACATACCGTTTCAAGTTTTGCTTAAGAAAACTCAATGAATCAGTGACCAATTATGTGGCCGAACTGAGAAAGGTAGCGCAGTAAATATGGTGAGATTTACAACAAAGTCTGAGAGACAAAATTGCATATATGGTGAATGTAAAGATAATTACTTTCAGAAAATAAAATGACATTCCAAATTCTTCAACATCACTTTAGCAGTGGAACAAAATGTATAAAAAATATGCAAGTTAAAAAGTTCACAACAGATATAATAAAGTAAAGGAACAAAACTGAAAACGACAGTCTGAAAGATATAGTTTGCAATCTTAATATATGACACATCTGCCTTGGCAAACAACACATACCGTAGCTTCTCAATTTAAGTTCAAACAAGAAAATACCATGTTTGTGGTAAAAGTTGACACATAGCGGAAGACTGTTAAAAAAAAGGAAGAAATTGAGTCTGTTTGAAGTGACTGAACCCGACCTTACAGAAGCTCACCATACTGACCACACTCACCTGCCATACTACCCACCCAATCTATTGACTTGTAAACAAAACACTAATATGGTGAATGTAAAGATAATTACTTTCAGAAAATAAAATGACATTCCAAATTCTTCAACATCACTTTAGCAGTGGAACAAAATGTATAAAAAATATGCAAGTTAAAAAGTTCACAACAGATATAATAAAGTAAAGGAACAAAACTGAAAACGACAGTCTGAAAGATATAGTTTGCAATCTTAATATATGACACATCTGCCTTGGTAAACAACACATACCGTAGCTTCTCAATTTAAGTTCAAACAAGAAAATACCATGTTTGTGGTAAAAGTTGACACATAGCGGAAGACTGTTAAAAAAAAGGAAGAAATTGAGTCTGTTTGAAGTGACTGAACCCGACCTTACAGAAGCTCACCATACTGACCACACTCACCTGCCATACTACCCACCCAATCTATTGACTTGTAAACAAAACACTAATTAAAGTGCTTTTGTAGGTTGCTATGTCCCCTACACCCTCTAATGTGGAGGCTCTGCCACCACATTCTTGGTCCCTGGATATAGCTCAAACGTTAATGAAGCTTGGAAGAAAGAGAAATACATTTCCCCTTTTTTCCAAGACTGCGTGACCTGAAAGATAGTATGATCTCTGGATGTGTGGCATCAAAGACTCCATATTGGTGGTGCAAGGGAGCATTTTAATAAGAATGCTCATATCTTTAATAGACCACTGCAGTTTACTGGACAGCATTAAGATTGTCCTTAGTAGACAATGAGCAGCAGACTAAAATTTAGTAAAGAAAAAGACACAACAAATGTGTCATACACCTGTGTTAAAGGAAACAGAATGAAATTTAGTACTGACAGCTTACACATAATAGAATGAAATTTAGTACTGAGAGCTGACATAATTTTCTTGCTGAGATAGAATGTACAGAGTGTTTAAGTTACCCATTCCAATTACAAACAAGTCAAAATCCACAAAAATGTATCCCATTACTCATAGAAATGAAGATAGAATGCAAGCAAGTACATTTTAAGGTTCATATCGAAAACACTATAACAAAGAAAAATTAACTGAAATTCATGGAAACAAGTAACATAATATATATAATATATAATATATAATATATAACATAATATATAATAATAACATGAGTTCCACAAAAAAAAATACTCTTATTTTGCAAACATAGAACAAAAATTGTGGAAAACGCTGATGTACAAGTTGCTTACAAAGACCAAAGAAACATTAAATTTAATAAAGGTGGGAAGCACACTGACACAGCTCGGATATGGCAATTTCTACCACCTGTGTCTCTGTTGGGTTTTGCCAAGTGTTCTAGTTATCTGGCACATCCCAAAGATACGCTATTAGGTGATGCGGCAATCCTCAAAAATGAAGTGCTAATCCTCTAACCTGCCCAATGGTGTGCACTGTGTGTGTATGTGTGTCTGTGCACACATCTATTTGGTGACAGACTGTCACCTTATCTGAGAATTACTCCTCTGTCATGCTTCTGTTGAGCACCAGGATAGGCTTTTATTCTCCCCACAACCCTGAACTTAATAAAGCTAAAAGTGGAGAATGAACGAATACATAATTAAAAGTATTGGCCCAAGCAGGCTGAGGAGACGTTGGATGAAAAATACAGTTAAACTTTGTAAATATAAATCAGCTGCATATCAAAATTGTAGAAAAGGTCAGTGAAAAAAAAAACAATATTTTAAAAGGACCCTCAGTTAATGCTCTTATTTCAGCAGAAGATAAACTGGATTTTTCAAACCAAGATCATCTGCGTATGACATTGATGTAGGCTGTCTATTCCAGAAATGTATACAAACGTGGGTATACCTGCATAAATAGTGATGTCAACGTATGACTGCATACTCTGCAAATCAAACAGTGGATTACTAAAGATATACATTTGTCCCAATTACATGAAAAAATTAACAGTTCAGTTAAACTATGTAATCCAAGGTTTATGTTAAACTACTGCAGAAGAAAGTGTCAGGAACTGCTGTGTATCATGGGGTTCTAGAGTCATAGTCTCTCTACAAGGTAATTCTGCAATATTGGCAATGTTGCATCAAACTTATCCTGTAATGTGAAGAACGAAAGTCTTGCAAGAGCAAACGTATTGTGGGCTGGTACAGATGAAGATGTGGGAAACACACAACAGCTGTTGCAGATGATTAAGGTGATGGCTTCACCACAGATTCCAGGGTTTGATTTCCTCAGTATTAATTTCCAAACTGAGAAATTCTGACAAATCACTGAATAAGACAGCACACCTGAGTTGCCCCCGCAGAGAGACTTGTGCTTAGTGAACAAAATTAACAAAATGGATAACAAAATGAATTCAAAAAGGAAATAAGGATGTGTGAAAATGTGAAGCTTCATCAAGTAGTCCTCTACATACAGAGGAGTGGTCTGTGTGGCTAAATGTCCACTGTGCGCTGCTCCATTCCATGGAAAAAGGTTTCGACTTTGCTACATGCTCTTTCAAAAGTATTTCCTGAACTCTCCATGAATTTTGCTATTTTGCATGCAACAACTGAAATACTTAAAAAGTTTAAGATCACATGCCATTTTAGAAATGCTAGTGTTTGCTAATGAATCAGATTTTACAAATATAGAATTCACATATTAAAGAAAAACGGACTTCAACATATAACTACTGCGCCATTTCATACTTCATCTAAGAACTATACAGGCTACGAAGGAAGGAGGGAAGACAACAATGCTGACACCCTTTTTCCTGGAAAGGAAAACCTGCTTCAGTTTTACAGAGTACTTGTTACTCTAGTTAGACTGCCTTAGAAAATGACACAAGCCTTGAAATGGTAAACAGCTCACAATGCTGTGAAACACAAAAAAAAAATGTAAGTTTTCAAAAACATATGCAACTGAAACGGACACTCCTGTAGTAAAAAATGGTGTTTATACAAGGGGTACTTGGCATACTGTGAAAGGCATGCAAGTAAAATCAATTTCAAATAAGCTTTACCCTCTCCTTTTTATTTGTTGTCATCCAGAAATGTGTAAGCTATGGATATATATTGGAGCTTTTCTCCCCAGGCCTCCGCTGAAAATGGGTATTATCTAGTCAGACTTTCCTGGTAAACAAAGAGAAATAAATACATACATACATGAATAAATAAATATGCACACTATGTTTTTCAGTTGCTGTTGTCTGGCTTAGAATTTACTTATAACTTATGAGTCTGTAAAAGTGTTTTATTCCAGGCTATAGTATAAAGTCACATGCAAACTCTGCAAAACAATGGATTAAAACAACAGTCTTAATCATTTCTTACTTTGTCCTTTGAGTTTCCATATGGAACTTCCAGCTTTAAGGGTATGCTAACGGTACTGATATCTTTTTCGAACATATTGCGACATTGCATAAACCGTTTTAGTTGTATCACAAGAACACGAGGTTGGCATTTGAAAGTATACGTCTAAAAAAAAAAAGGCAGAAAAAAACAGTTGTACATTGTGTAAAG
Organism: Protopterus annectens; assembly: GCF_019279795.1. NCBI lineage: Eukaryota > Metazoa > Chordata > Ceratodontiformes > Protopteridae > Protopterus > Protopterus annectens. The sequence goes on from NC_056732.1 coordinate 1,912,856,311, forward strand.
TATATCAGTACATACATTTCCTGGTAATTTACTGCTGTAAACTGCTAAGGACCTTCACCATGCATTTCACTGGCTCAGTTTCCATCTGCCTACTGTTTTACTCTTATAAACTCACTTAAGATGACACTTCTAGACTACTCTTGAAAAGGGCATGTGTGTTTAGAAGGCCTACCAAGTTAATAAACAGATAAGAAATTCAAAATGGTATATTCCATATATTCTACGGAAATCAGAATATTAAAACTCAATCTACTCTGACTCTGTAAAAACACTCCCTCTTTAAACATCTATCCATTAAATATTTTAATGTAATGCGGACAGCAAACAAGAGGAAGGGAAAACATAAAGAACATGAAAGCAAAACAGAACTTGCTGATCTTTTTATTAGTAAAACTTCTCAGTTTACATTCCACCCACATATCACTGCTTAATCAAAGGAAGCCCTTGCATTGTGATTCCAGATTACTGTATTCATGGACACACTTTTATATTTTTCATTTCTGTTTATTTAAATGCTCTCTGAGGAACTCACAACAATCACAACCTTTTCTTTTTAATTTGGGTGTATAACACTAATCTCAATGGACCAGTTTCATTCACATCCTGGAGTTAAAAACAAACAAACCAATAGCACATTGTAATGCATCAAAGGTAACACAGATGAACTTTTTCAAAAAAATGTTATTAGATTTTAATCATCCCTCCATCTACAACCCTCTTTTTTTCAAATTTCTGCACATGGGGTCGGGGGGGGGGGGGGGTCACTTCAGCAGTGACAATCATCTGACCCAAGTGTCACACTCCTGGGTGGCTAGCCCTCCGTGGTCAACAAAATCAAATAACAATGCAAGAGTGTGTTTATCAAAGAAGCTAATACATAATTTACAATATAGAACAATGTGTAACATAATGCAACATTAAATAATAATCATCACAACACTAATAACAAGCAAGCCTGTGTGGATAAGTAAGAAACAGAGGGTACACATAAAACTTCTTTGGGCAAATCCATAATTAAGTTAGAAACACAGATAAAGGATACAGTTTAATATACGGAAGGCAAAACAGATGAGCTCTTTCCCTTTTTTTTTGCAGACGTAATGCAGTTATGTAGCACAGATGTGGAATCATAAAATAGTTTAGAAAATATCACAACTGCTAACAAATTTAGTTAAGGACAAATCAGTACTACAGTTTCTAATATATATACACACACATAGTACATATGGCATTAAGAGACCAATAATCTGAGAAACAAAAGGCAAACAGTATAAATATAAGTAAACAGTGATAACAGGTTCATAGGCTGGTACTAGGCTATCGGCCCTAAGACCTATACAAGCATAGCAATAACAATTCCCTGGCTATTTCTTCCCACACTATTTACTTCCCTGGACCCCGGGCGACTGATGTGATCCCTGGGGTGAATTTCCTTTCTCCCATCCAATCGTCAAGGTTCCTTTTGAAGAGGGCCAAAGAGGCGCTCTGCTTGACATGTATGGGCAGTCTATTCCAGAGTCTGGGGAGTCTCTGGGTCAGGAACCTATCCCTCCAGCATGTTTTGTTTATTGTGATGACAAGGTTTAGATCCCTGGCACATGTGGCTCTGAGGGATTGGGATTTCTTTAAGTGCAGCATGTCCAACAGCTCTGGGTTTGACATGGTCTTGTATGTTAAGCAGAGATCACCTCTGAGTAGATGATATGTAACAGAGTATAGCTGGAGTTTTTTTAAGGTGGGGCATCTGCTTTAGGCCTGTGATTCATTTAGGGTGGTACTTCTGTGGCCTTTCCAGTTGTTGCAGATGTCTTGCAAGGTACATACCAAACGGGGTGTTGTATTCTATAATGGGTCTAATGAGAGTTGAGTACAGTGGGACAATGACCTCCTTTTCTCTGGATGAAAAGCCCTTAGTGATGAAGTGTGCCACATAATAGGATTTCCTGACTGTTGTGGTGATGTCGTTATCGAAGGTGAGACCACTGTCCACCTGTGTTCCCAAGTCTCTTATCACACTTTTGGTGTTTAGTGTACTGCCACCTATGTGGTAATTCACGGGTACATGTTTTTTCCCAAAGGGGATAACTATACATTTCTTGGCACTGAGCTTGAGCCCATAGCTCTGGCACCAAGCATCTGTTTCTGTAAGGCCCTTTTGTAGAGTATCCACATCATTTGGGGATTCAATAATGGCTCCCAGTTTGCAGCCATCTGCAAATTTTGTTAGCCAGAGTCCCTTAGTGTTGGCCTGTACTTCAGAGAAGTAGATGCCAAACAAGAGCGGTCCCAGGACTGAACCCTGTGGTACTCCACTTGTCACTTGTCTGGAGCTGGATTTGGAGTCAGCTATCTGGGTTCTGTCAGTAAGCCAGCTGGCAAACCATCGAGTGATGTAGGGATTAATGCCCAGCTTAACAAGTCTATCTATGATTCCAGAGTGGAGGATGGTGTCAAAGGCCTTGGCGAGGTCCAGAGAGGCTGTGTGGACTGCCTTACCCTTGTCCATGGCTTCGAAGAAGTCAATCAGGTTCAGGAGACAAGATCAGCCCTTCACGAAACAAACTGGGTGGGGTCCAGTGTTTGAAGGTTGCCAATGTCTTTGTTTATAAGTTCCATGATAATACGTTCCATGGCCTTGCAGATCAGGCTCATCAGACTGATGGGGCAGTAGTTCCCGGGATCCAAGATGAATCCCCCCTTGTGGATTGGGATAACTGTAGCTGTGCACCACTCAATGGGCACAAAGCCTGAGGTGAGGCTATGATTAAACATGACACTTAGGTGAGGTGCCAGTTCATTTTGTAGTTCATGTAGTACACAGCCAGGGATGTCATCTGGTCCCATGGATGCTGTACTCTTAGCTTTGGAGAGTGCGTTTTTTACCTGTGTGGCCATTATTAGTGGGATTTGGCAATCTTCCAGTACTGAGATGGGCAGTTTAGGGGGTGAGAGGGGGGTGAAGTTGGCACTGAATTGATATGCCAGGATATTGGCAATATCCTTGAGATCAGTATATGTAATGCCATTCTGTTGTAGTTCAGAGCAGATCTGAGCATTACCATTTAGATTCTTGACATATTTATAGAATGCCTTGTGGTTGTCTTTGGATTCTTTGGCAATTTTATTTTCGTAACTAGCTTTGGAGGATTTTATGAGGGATCTCAGCTTCTTATTGAGGCTGGTAAAGGAGTTTTTTGCATCCTGGGATTTTCCTCTTTTCTGCAACAGTTTCTTCCTTTTGTTGTAAAGTTTGTTTATGGCAGGGGACCACCAGATTGACTTCTTTTTTTTTGGAGGAGAGCATCTTGGTTCTATTTGGGATGGCACGATTCATGCATGAGTGGATGTGCTCGTACAGTGCCTTAGTGTAGGATTCAGCAGTCGAACTTTCAGTTCCCGTCTGCATGGATGTCATGAAGTTTGCCACTTCTGACTTGAGTAGCATGAAGTTGGCTTTGGAGAATTTTTTTATGGAGGTTTCCTTACTGGGGGATGGGGGTGGGATGTGGATGTTAAGGGTGATTAGCTTTTGGTCAGACCTGACCAACGAGGGGGTAACCATAGGTGTGGAGCATCGATTTCCCATGTTGGTAATGACAAGGTCTAGGATACTGGAGCCCCCAGTTGGACTTTGTATTAGTTGATCCAGTGTGCTGGAATTTACGCATTCCAAGAACCACTGGGCAAAGGTGTTGGTATACGAGTAGTTTTCGTAGTTAATGGCAGGGTAGTTGAACTCACCCAGTATTAGGGTGTTTGGTTGTATCTTAATATTTTCCAGTACGTTTAGGAAGGTGTAGTGAGACTCTTGGGGCATAGTGGGGGATCTGTAGCAAGCTACAATTTGTATTGCAGTCTTACCTACTGTTAGTTGCACTTAGAGAATTTCAGACACATTGTGTTGGGCAACTAGCCTGGTGGTGTGAATATCCTTGGTGAATATGGACACTCCTCCACCTTTAGTGTTTCGGTCCTGGTTTGGTGGCCGAAAAGTGTGGTAAGAGTTGTAGCCTGGTGTTGCAGGGGTGCTCTTTGGAGCCTTGAACCAGGTCTCAGTTACTGCACAGATATCGATGTTCTCCATTTTTAGGAGTGCCTCGAGATGGTGCATTTTGAGGTTTAGACTTCTAGCATTGAGTAGCATTACCTTCAGAATTTGCATACTTGTGGTGATTTTGTCCTTTGAACTTTGCCTAAAAAGGCATTATAGGGGTGGCAAGAGCCTTAGCCAGTAAGCTGAATCCCAGGGGCGACAGGTGCAGACCTTCTCTGGCAAAGCATCGTGGTCTGTCGATCATGTCGTCCCAGGAAGACAGATACTAGGTCCCCTCTGAATGACACCAGAAGCTTAGCCAATTGTTGAAGTCAATCTTTTTGTCCTTATATTGTGGTATCATTCTGGGCGAAGGCAGAATGCTACTCAGGGCTAGGGTCATACCTGCCTGGCCTACATGATCCGAGAGCTCTTCCATGTCTCTTTTCATGTAGTCCAGCGAGGTACATCTCAAGTCATTCACTCTAACATGGACAATGACAGAGTCATATTTGTACTTGTTATGGAGTGAGTTGAGTGCATGCCTTACGTGGCGGATCCTGGCACCCGACAGGCAGCTGACTGTAATTTTCTCCTTGTTCAGCCTGGTGAGTGGGACATCAGTGTGCCTGACTATAGAGTCACCTATGACTAAAGTGTTAGGAACATTGTCTTGCCTTAGGGGTTGTTGCTGGGTGCCACACTGGTGTTGAAAGCTATGTGACACTTTGGTTGTGATTGGTGTTTGTTTGCGTTTCAGCTTCGGAGGTCCTTGTTGCTTGGGCAGGTTACAGTTAAGGGCCTCCGCATATGTGGATTTAATGTTGCTATGTGTTGGTGTTGGTGGTGTGGGTTTAGAAGGGCTATGTGTTGCTTGAGGTGTAGAGCAGGTGTTAACCTTCTCCTCTTGACTGTCTAGCACAATCTTGGGTGGAGAGACCTTTGTTTCCAGTTTGGCTATGTAAGTGCATCTCTCATAGGTTACAATGTTGGGTGGTAGGAGAAGAGGGTTGTCTATGTACATGAGGCAATTACTGCATTGCCCCAGTATGCCCTGATTCACCAGATGGACAGGAGAAATCACCGGAAGCTGACCCTTGGACATGCCTGGTTTGGTGCTTTTTTTGTAAAGTACAGGAGCTGTTTTCCCTTGCCTTAGCAAGGTACTTTGCAATTATAGGCTGTTTAGTGCCTACAATTAATTTCTCCTTATTAACAAGGAGAGTTGAGCGCTTGTATCAGTTTAAGGCTTCCTAGTGCTTTCCAGCAGGTATTAGAGCAAGTGCTAGTCACAGGGATGCTTAAAGGTAAGATGAAAAAAAATGGTTTATCCTAAACACTGCAGTGTGCTCTAGATAAGTTAGATGTGAAAGTAGGTAACTTAAGTTTTACCTGTCTAAAAAGTTAAGTTTTAGTGGAGAGTCACTATTTTTAAAACAGCAAGATAGATTGAAAGGGGGTGGTCACTTTTGTATTCTGGTACTATGGAATACAGTAGGATGGCCAATAAATTTAAATAGTTGAAGGGGAGGGATTTCACAAAATGATAACTTTGTGCTTACTCACACAAGCCAGTGAAAGCCGAGAGGAAATTAGATATATGGTCAAATTATTTATTATTATTTATTTTACATTTGTTAACCGGGATGGTCTGACTGGATACATGTCCTTTTTCAGCGGAGGCCCGGGGAGAAAAGCTCCAACAGAGTTACATTGATAATTAGGTACAGTAAATGAGCTGAAAGAACTTAACAAAAACATAGGCTATTTACATACAAGTACAAGACTGACATTACTATTTCTGAGATTACTACAAATGTAACATTAATAACATATTAGCAAGGACGGTAGGCAGTATAATGACATAGAGTTAGACAGGATACATATTTCTTTATCACAGTATACAAAGTACTTATCATCTTAGCTAGTTGTTTATGTTTTAGTTAATGGCACAGAGCTAGTCTGGGTTTGAGCAAGGACATAGCCAGTGTGACTTGAAGTGGAGTTTTAGACTATTTTTGAATTGACTTAGAGAAGTTGCAAGCGTGATGTTATTTGGGAGAGAGTTCCATATTTTACCAGTGGTGTTGGCAAATAGCGCCACCACCTATGTTGAGACATTTAGTGGTTTCGACAAGGAGTCTGTTTGCTGAGCCAAGGCAGCTTAGATTGGAGTAGGGAGTCATTAAGTTTTTTAGTGCTGGGGTATTCTCAGGTTGTTTAAAGATTTTGAAGGCCTCTATGAGTTGGGACTGGTGAAGAAGGTGGGAATTCTATTCATCCAAGCTTTTTCAGGTTAGTACAGTGGTGTGTTCTATAGGGTAGGCCTGTAATGAACCTGGCAATGTGATTATAGCAGGATGAGAGCTTGGCCAGATCAGATTTGTTAAGGTGAGTGAGGACAGGAGAGGCATATAGTAGGGTAGAGAGAAGGTGTGAACGGGCTGTGGCTGCCCTGGCATTCGGCGTAAGGAAGGCTTTAATTCTATATAGGGTCCCAAGTTTCTTGTTGACTGACTTAATGGCTTGGTTGATATGTATATCAAATCTGAGTTTATTGTCAATGTTTACTCCTAATAGCTTTGTATAGGTGTCTGGGGAGATGATGGTCCCAGTATTGGATTTTATAGTGAAGTTTTCAGTCGGAGATCTATTGGTTGGGTAGAAGAGAAGTAACTTGGTTTTGTTTGGATTTAAGATCAGGAGACGGTTGGCAAGCCAGTTTTCGACTTTGGTGAAGCTATGTTGGGTGGTAGTTAGTAGATTTGCAAGAGAGGCATTGGAACATATTATAGTCGAGTCATCTGCATATTGAATGCAGGTGGCTTCAGGGATGACTGTTTGGATGTCGTTTATGAAGACTGAAAAGAGGAGAGGTCCTAATATGGAACCTTGAGGAACTCCTATTGTATTTGGTAGTAGGCAGGAGAGCTTGTTTTGCCATATTACTGCTTGTTGTCTCCCAGTGAGGTAAGCTTGAAACCAGTCAAGGGCTGGAGTATCTAGATACAGGGTTTTTAAAGTATATAGAAGTAACTGATGGTTTACCATATCGAAGGCTTTCGATAGGTCCAGGAAGAGAGCGGAGGATATTTTTTTATTATTACGGTTAAGATTAATGTTTTCAGTAAAAGAGAGGAGGGCAGTGGTTGTACTATGATGGGGTCTAAATCCATGTTGAGAGTCAGTGAGTAGTTTATTTTGGGTTAGATAGAGCATTAGTTGGTTGTGCATGCACTTTTCCATAATTTTGGCAAGTGGTGATAGTATGGCTATAGGTCTATAGTTGGATAGTTCTGTGGATGAACCTCCTTTGTGGAGTGGAATAACATAGGATATTTTCCAAATTGAGGGGATTGAGGCCTCGGTTATGGTTCTGTTAATTAGGATGAGATAGGGTAGGCTACGACATCTGCAGCAATTTGCAGGTATTCAGCCGGCAGAAGATCGGCTGAAAGGGTGGTTGGCTTCAGTTTTTTCAAAAGGGATCTGATAAAGGATGTGGACACTGGCTGGAAGTTAAAAGAGAGTGGTGAGTCGGGTATAGTGTTTATAGAAGTGTGGGGAGGAGAAAGTTGGTTAGCTAATGACTGGATGGTTTCTGTGAAGAAAGTATTGAATGAATTGGCTATATCTTCTTGGCTCTTGTCAGATAATGTTCCTGGGGTCGGAGTAGTGGATTTGCCTGGTTGGAGAAGTTTATTTATGCCTGCCCAGTACTTTTGAGAGTTATTCTGATGTTTATGTTGCAGATTGTAGAAGTAATTTTTCTTATCTAGTATGATGGCTTTTTAGTCTCATTTCTAAGTTGTTGGAATTTGATACGATCTAGGGGTAGTTTGGTAGTGCGCCATTTATCCCACGCTTTGTCTCTAGTTGTTATTTTGGTTTTGGTGTCTGTTGTTGAGTTTTAATTCTTATTGAGCATTTAGGGGCATGCAAGTCAAGTATAGTAAGGAATGAATTGTTAAATGATGACACTGCCTCATCAAGGGGAAGGAACTTTAGTTTTGTCCAGTTACATGATTTGAGTTCAAGTTGAAATTTAGTTGGGTCAAAGTTTTTCTTGGATCTGCTAGACCTATAAATAGGTAAGCTTGTACAATTAATTTTGTCTTTCATGATGTATGTGAGCAGGTGATCACTAAGATCATTAGGGAGAGTTCCAGACATATAGTTCTGGGGATGACTGTTGGTGAGTATCCAGTCTAGTATACTCTCTTTTTGGTTATTGTTACCTGTATGTGTGGTAGATGATATTATCTGCGAGAATCCATGTAGGTTAACAGAGATGGGGTTGGACTGTGCTGTGCATTGGTTCCAGTCAATATTAACATCGCCCAGGACAATGGTTTCTTGAGGGTAGTTGTTGGCTATCCAATGTGGAATGACCTCTAGTGTTTCTACATTGTTCCCAGGGGGAATATAGGTGACAATTAGGTTAATGCCCTTATGATTATTTAGTAGAATTTTTAGAGCTAGTATTTCAGCTGCTAGAGACCTGGGGTGGTTGTATAGGGTTAGTTATGATGTTAAGTGTGCTATTATATAAGACGGCTATTCCACCTCCTCTTTTCTTTTACTCTATCTGCCCTAAGTATATTGTAACCAGGAGGCAGGATCTCATTGTCTTTGGTTGATGGCGGAGCCATGTTTCAGATAGACACATTATGTTGGGGAGGTATGTGGCTAGTACAGCATGTAGGCTATGTATCTTATTGTTTAGGCTTCTAATGTTTAAGTGGCATATTAGGAGGGAGTTGACCAGTGTGGGAGAGTGGTGGGCTGGTAGGATTTTGAGTTAAGGTTGGGCCTGGATTAGGATGGATGTCCCCATCTTTGGTTATGTTTTTCTTAGATACGCTAGTAGTCTAATAACTTTGAATAGTAGTTTTAGTTCATATTTGGATTTTGGTGTTGATTGGAGTGTTTTTATTAGAAGCAAGTGGTTGGAATTTATAATTTTGGGGTAGTGTAGTAGTGGGCAAGTTCAGTCAGTGGAGGTAGGGGGTCTTGGTTTGGCATTTTGGATAAGACAAACCTATGAATGTGAGATTTTCATAGCTAGTAAGAAAGTATGGCAGAATTAAGAGTGATAAGATAAGAGGAAGGAGTTTATAATTATTTATAGACATGCTATATGTCATCAATGGGTGGGGTCAATCTGCTTCAGAGGAATAGTAGTGGTTAAACAGTAAAGTGGTGGGGGGGGAAATTGGAGAGGAATTTGTGTAGGTTGGAGAGGAAGTAGGGGTGTGGCCTAGTGGCTATAAATGTAGACACAGTGGGGGTGGGATAAGGGGGCAGGAGGGGAGCGAAGCGAGCCCAAGCGTAGTGAGGGCGGAGCGGGGCTAACCCAGTCCCAGTTTTTGGTCCTATGAGTGGGGTAAATAGTCTGATAGTGTAAGTAAGCCGATTGGAGTACAGGCTTGAAATTCAACATAAACATATACAGTTGTAAAGTGTCTAATACAATTCAACATAAATAGGCATTTACAGTTGTAAAACACTTACTGGAGAGACACTGAGCCTTCATGGGGCCTGTAGCAGAGTGGATTGTAGTTTTACAAATGGTGCCTGCCACAGGTAATATTTATTAACTCTGGGATTGTCTTAAGGTAATAAACAGGGAAGGGGAGGGGAGAACAAGGGTGTGAGCAGGCAGTTCTTTGTACTGCTGCTAATGAGCCAAAGCAAGACAAGTATGTGTTAAGAACAATCACAATTGACCAAGGACTGCTCTGAAACTGTAAGTCTTGTCTTAATTTCTCAGGTGGAAAACCAGGATAACCTTGTATCAGTAGGCTACTCTGGTATAGTTTAAATAAACAAACACACAGTATTGATCAGTTATTGATACTATTACTACTACAAATTAACATAAGAGGCAGGCAACTAGAAAGACAGTGGTATTTAAGAACACGAGACAGAGCTGTGGTCTCTTTTAAAGTTTTAATATGCAGTTAAAAGCAGAATACAAGTAAAACACAAGGTAAAGAAAACAAATCACAGTATTCAAAATATAAAAAGGCAATAAAGTAGTACAAGATACAACAAATAAAAAGCAAACTAACCTTTCCTTCACATCAAAGTGTAGCACAGTCTGGGTGAGCCTTTCTAGTAAAGCTCTGAAATGTTTTATTTTACCCCTTAAATAAAAGGTTTAGTTCCTAGCTCCACCCCCTCAGTTCACAAATAATTAACCTTAAGTGACCTCTTCTATCTTATGTACGAGTCCTTAATTGATCAGCTCTAATTTAATATATGTAGTACTCAGCAGTGAAGGAAGGAAAGGGTTATGTAGCATAGTTTAAAAATTATGTAAAATAGTTATGAAAATAGCACTAGGACATATTCTCCTACATATGCATGTGTGTGTGTGTGTGTGTGTGTATATATATAAAAAATTAATTAAAATTAAAAATAAAAATTT
>NC_056732.1:1912867276-1912942276 GCF_019279795.1 Protopterus annectens
AAAGGAAGTTTAAGTTTATGCTGCAAAGGTAGTTGATGAGAGAGTATTAACATGGTGGTGTTAGCTTTGTTGGAAAGTTTTAAAGAAATAGTGTTTTTGGAGTGGCCTGGATGCAAAAGAAGTTTATTTATGCCTGACCCAGAAGCTTTGGAGGTTGATTATGGTGATTTTGTTGGAGTTTAAAGAAATAGTTTTTTTTATCCTGAATTATTGATTTTTTGGGTAGCATTTCTTAGCTGTCTAAAGTACTGCTGATCAATTCGGGTCTTTAGTGTTTCTCCATTTTGGACCAAGATTTTATTTCTTTGTAGGATTTGTTGGTCTGGTTTCTTTAGTGAGCCATGCGAGGGCTGTTTTGTATCTAGTTCTTATAGAAACGTGAGAGGCGTGGAATTCCTACAAATTTGTAGGAATTTGGAGTTAAAATGGGATACTGCATCATCGGCAATTGGCTTGGAGTGCCTTAGGGAATTGACCAGTCCACAGGCTTGAAGTTCAGCCCTGAAAGTTGGCTGGATCAAAATTTTGTTTAGGGTGTTGATTTTAAAGAAGTATGGTTTGATTTGGGATAAAGGATTTATGTCTAGATAGATAGGTTAGTGAATGATCGCTAATATCATCAGGAAGGATACCTACTTTGTAGGAGAGAGGGTGGCTGTTAACTAAGATCCAGTAATTATTTTCCTTCAGTCTTCTGTGTATGAAATCAGAGTTACATTTTTCTGTCTTTGTTATATCTACCAGCAGTAAAAACTACGGTTGTGTTATGTCATGTATGATTAACATAAACAATAATAATAAAAATATATTACCTAGGTCAGTTGCAGCTCATAACACATTTTTTTTCAGCCAATTTAGGTCTAAGTCATTTACTCACAAAATATATTCATACCAAATTTGTCTCAGCATAGGCCTCAGCTTAGTAAGTAATCTCATTAACTGTCAAAGAACATTCATAATTGGTGATCTTTAAATGTGTGCAAACATGTCCCTGTGCAATACAAGCTGTAAGCTATTTGTAAAATAATGTCATTATGCATGTGTGTGTGAGCGTGTGTATGCATGTATATATGTACCTTAATTTATTGAATCAAAAAGTAATCTATTTTCAGTGAAGGCTTAGGTAGCATCTTACCCTCACCAAGAATGATTGCCACAATACAAAGACAAGATGATCGAATTTCAACAACTGGCTTAAGTCATTGGTGTCATTCAAAGGGGATCCAATGCCTGTGTCAGCCTGGGATGACATGCTCGACAAGAAGCCACGCGATGCTTAGCTAGGGCGGCACGACACCTGTCACCCCTGGGCTTTTAGGATATTGGCAAAGGCTCTTGCTTCCCCCATAGTGCCTTTTTTAGAGCAAGGCTCAAAGACAAACCCACCTCCATAGGTATCATCACAAGGATAAAGAAACTAACAGTAATGCTACTCAATGCCAGAAGTCTAAACCTCAAGATGCCGCGCCAGAAACTCTCCCTTAGCATGGAGAACAGCTGATATCTGTGCAGTAACAGAAACCTGGTTCAAGGCTCCCGAGAGCACCCCAGCACTACCAGGTTATACCTCATACCATGCTTTTCGGCTCCAAAACTTGGACCGAACAACAAAAGGATATCCACACCTCCAGGTTGGTGGTACAGCACGAAGCATCAGAGACTATCCATGTGCAACTAACAGTGGGTAAAACTGCCTTCGAGTTTATAGCTTGTTACAGACCACGCCTCCCAAGCCCAGGAACCTTTCGGCTTTCCTGAGAACACTGGAAATATAAGGTCTCTCCAAACACCATTATATTGAAGCTTACTTCAACTACCTAAACATACACTGGGACCATTACTCGAATCTCCAACACCCTAGCCCAAAGGTTCCTAGCATTTATAAACTCAAATGCTACAGGAATAGCTTATTTACCACTCCCACAAGAGGAAAACATACTGGACCTGATCATCACCAACATGGGGACTCTATGCTCCAGACCAGTAAGTGTATCCTTCACTGGTAAGATCAGACCATAAACTAATCTCACTGGATATTCACATCCCAACCCCACCCCCACTGCCCAAAAACCACAGTGAAAACTTCTCTAAAACAAATTTCACACTCCTCAAAGACAGAGGTGGAATCATTCTAAAGCCCCGGGCCTGTGGAAAATCACGTCCCCAGACTTAGAAAATCCTTTATAAGCGATTCTATGGAACACCTTCAGGAATGCATGGATCATCTAATCCCAAATAAAACCAAGACCAATCCTCCAAAGGGCTTGGACGCGCCCTGTCTGGTGGACCCCAATACATAAACAAACTATACAATAGAAGGGAGAAGCTACTACATGATAGAGCAAAATCACAAAAGGGAAGGGATCTCCTGATCAGTATTAGCAAAAAGCTCACGGGCACTCATAAAATCGTCTAAGGCCAGCTTCGAGAGAGAAAAATTGCACAGGACACTAAGGTAATCACAAGGCTTTCTTTAGTTATGTTAGGAACCTGGGTGGGAATTCCCAGATATGCTCAGAATTAGTCCAAAATGACAAAAATACATTGAACCCACAGACATTGCCAACATCCTGGCTGACAGGTTCAGCAAACTTCTCCTCCCCACCAAAGGGTAAATATCTATCCCAGCAGAGTGCTGCCCCTGACATCTCAGATGCTCAGGTAAGAATCCTCTCCAAAGCAAAAACACAGCATCAATGGGACCAGACGGTGTCGGACTGCGTCCACATGAACTCCAAGAAGAGCTAAACCCAAACATAAAACTACTGTTCAATCTCAGCCTTACTACAGGATATGTACCCAAAGAGTGGCGTACAGCAACAGTGGTCCCTCTCCACAAAGGTGGTGCCTCAACGGATCCTGGAAACTATAAGCCCCATAAGCCTGACTAGCTTGGTCTGCAAAGCTATGGAAAGAATCATCATGGACCTCATAAATAAAGATATTGGGGACATACAGACACTGGATCCTACCCAGTTCGGCTTTGTTAAGGGCAGATCCTGCCTCTTAAACCTGGTTGATTTCTTTGAAACAGTCACCACGGCCATTGACGAGGGGAAGGTGGTCCACACAGCCTACCTAGACCTCGCAAAAGCCTTTGATACAATACCCCACTCGGGCATTGTAGATAAGCTCACCAGCTTAAATATAAATCCCTATGTCACTAGATGGGTTGCAAACTGGCTCAAGGACACAACCCACATGGTTAGAATTGCTGGAGCCATGTCCGACTCCAAACCAGTTACAAGTGGCATCCCACAAGGCACAGTCCTGGGACCTCTCTTGTTCGGTACATATTTCTCGGAGGTACAGGCCAACATGGAAGGACAGTGGCTGACCAAGTTCGCAGATGACTGCAAACTGGGCGCCATAATGTGCAAGTAACATTAAAGTACTGAGTGCAAATAACACAGTGCTGAGTGCAGATTTTAGGCCCTTACATTCAACTTATCTCTGTTGTGGTGTCTTGAGTCAATCAGGGTATTCCTTGTAACCACTCTCACTGCCTTCTCTTTCCCCCCACCCCCTCTTTCCTCAAACAGGTTAAACTGCTACAATTCAGTACAGGCATCATTTTCAAATCTAGGTGCTTAGGATTTCCCTCTCTCTTCCCCCCTTGGCTGATCCGGTGTGACTTAGTGTAAGTTTCTTCATTGTATGGATCTTTTACTGTTTTTTTTGTGTAACTGAATGACCTGCAGCTAAATTCTGGTTCTGCACAGACTGCTCTATTTTTTTCAGAGGCTCTATAAGTAGCTAGTTACTTTACTGAATTTCTGTGGTAATATTTGTGTTTAAACTGAACCTGTACCTAGAGAAAGTGTATAATCAGAGCTCCTCCTTGCTGCATGTGTTTTTTTAATGTTTAAATTGCACACACACATTGAAGAAGTGCTTTTATGACTTGAATAACTTGGGCTAGCTATACCTGAAGTGCTTTTACTGGCAATTTTCCGGTTGTACAATTGTGAATAATTGATTTAGTTTTTCTGGTATATCTTTAAAATCTGGCAAGTGTGTATTTACTGCATTGCTCTCTTGCTTAGGTTTCTTAGCTATAAATCTTAGTTCATTCTGAAGTATGCTACTTTACCCCCCCCCCCCCCCAAACCTTTCTGAATGCATTATTATAGAATAACTGCCTGTTGTTGCCTTCATGCTTACCCTAGAATTTCTGCTTTTCTCTTTTCCTAATTGAACTCTACAGTTCCCTACAAAACGGTGTCTACAGGACTGCAATCAGTTTCTCTCAACATTTAAACAGAGTAGGCTACACACAAAAAGCATTTGTTAAGCTTTCACTTACAGTGCTTTGTAATTAAACAGGTCACCATATTGGTCAGCCATAGGGCTCTTTGTTTCTACTTGAGTGGTTGCCTCCTTCCCCTGTAACTGAAGTAAATTGACTCTTACATTAAGAGCTGTAATAGTTACCTTACAGCTTTAGGACACCTTAGGAAACCTTGTAAGCTGCAATAGCCCCACTAAGTTTGGCCTCGCTATGCTCGGGCTCTCTTCGCTCCTCTCCCTGCCCCCAATTCCCTCCTGCCCCCAGTACCTCTACATTTATAGTACTATAGCCACTCCCCCACTTTCTAGATCCTATCTGCTTTCATCTGAGATAATTCCACCCACCCCTACTCTACTACCTACATTTAATAGCACCTATTAGCTTTCATCTGGCATTCTCCCATCCCCCTTCCAGTACCTTTACCTCACCACTCTATCTTCTGGTGTTGCATCACCAGGAAAAACAGTTCCTTCACTCACTACCTGAATCACATATAATGATATACTCCTCTGTACTATCCCTCTTGTTCACACCCCTCTTGTTCACACCATACCTCCTTACCTTGTATGAAAACCAGGTTCTTACGGGATTTCAGGTCCCAAAAGGCCATATTATCACCACAGCTGTAAATCCTTCCACCTTCAACCATACTTACAGTACCAGATCCTATCCAACATCTTGTTCAGTCTATCAACATCTCAACCCCAGGCACATTAGCTCTAGATCCAAACACTACCACAAACTAATAAACAAATTCCTGAAGTTCATCACCAAGTATAGACTCAACCTAATACTTGGTGGTGATGTCACCAACCCTGGCCCACTCACTTCAGATACACATACCCCCTCTACTTGTTATCTAAGCTACAAACCTACAATTAATAGGCCCACTAACTCTCTCCTAGTCTGTCATCTCAATATTAGAAGCATTAATAACAAGATTGCATGCACTTCTGGATGTCCACTCCCCTGAGATTCTCTGTTTATCTGAAACCTGGTTAAAACCTAACACTAAAGACAATGAAGTGTTACCACCTGGGTACAACATACACAGGCTGGATCGTGCTTCGAGGAAGGGGGGTGGGGTAGCTGTACTCTATAAATCTGAGTTGAATGTCACCATAGATGTAATACAACCTCCTCAGATTAATAACTCTGAGATTCTTGCCACCAAATTGCAACTTAATAAAAATAAATGCATTAATATCATCTGTATGTACATTCCCCAGGTAACAATATATCTACATTTGAAGATATCCTGCACTGGTTATCATGTCACTACCCCCAAGAAACCCTACTACTTGGAGACTTTAACATAGACTGGGGCACCTGTTCCTTAGAATCCCCAACCACCCATATTAACCTGCATGCATTTACACAAATCATATCCACCCCTACCAGGATAGGTAAACCCAACCAAAAGAAAGTATACTTGACTGGGTACTCATAAACAGTCACCCCCAACTGTACACCTCTGGTACCCTCCTTAATGGCCTAGCGATCACCTTCTCACATATGTAATTAAGCACAAAACCATTAATTCCCAACAACCCTTACTCAGAAAGGTTAGAAACAATAAAAACTTTGACCCTGCCAAATTCCAACAAGAACTAAACTCATGTAATTGGTCTATTCTAAAACACCTCCCTTAGAGGAAGCAGTAGCATACTTTAACAACAAATTCCTTGAGATCCTTGATTTGCATGCACCTGTTTGTTCAAAGAGAACCAAGGCAAAAACTGCACCATGGCTTTCTATAGAGTCTAAACTCAAAATTACCCTTAGAAACAAAGCATGGGCTTTATGGCGTTCTTCTAAAGACCCTCAAGATCACATTAAATACAGGCAATCCAGGAACGAAACCAAAATTCAATTTTACAAGACAAAAAACAATACTACTGTAATTTACAGACAGTAAATCAAAATAACCCTCAGAAGTTTTGGGCAGGTTTAAATAATCTACTACATCCTGGACAAACTTCAACCCCAATCCCTGCTGCTACTATTGATAAAACCCTGAAGATGTTTCTGATAGTTTTAACCAATTCTTTACTGAGACAATTCAAGCCCTAGCTAGCCAACTACCTCCTAGCTCCCCTGGTCCTGAAAGTAGCACTCCTAGAAACCTACTTGCGTTCAGCTTCCAACCAGTTGCCACTTCACTTATCCGTACCTTGATCAAAAATGAAAACCCACTACACTTTCTGCTGATCAGCTCCCTGCCGAGTACCTACAAAATCAGCTGATGCTATTGCTTACCCTGTCTCAATACTAATCAATCGAACCATAGTAGAAGCTAAAATTCCCACCATCTGGAAAATATCCTATGTAATCCCACTTCACAAAGGAGGCAGCTCTACTGTATTCTCCAATTATAGGCCAATAGCTATACTCTCTCCACTTGCAAAGATTATGGAAAAATGTATTCATAGACAACTCATGCACCACCTAATCCAAAATCGCCTTATGGCAGACACTCAGCATGGCTTCCGTCCTCATCACAGCACTACTTCAGCCCTCCTAGCCTTTACTAACACCATAAACCATAATCGCAACAATAATTATATATCCTCAGCCCTCTTTTGGATCTTTCCAAGGCATTCGATATGGTTGATCACCAACTTTTAATCCACACCCTGCAAACATTCTGTCTAGATACTGGAGCCCTCCAATGGTTTCAATCCTACCTGAATGGTCGACAGCAGGCTGTCCTCTGGCAGAACAAACTCTCTAACCTTCTACCTAACACCCTCGGAGTACCACAAGGCTCTATACTAGGGCCCTTGCTGTTCTCCATCTTCATTAACAACCTTTATACTGTCATCCCAAAAGTCAGCTGTATCCAATATGCTGATGACTCTACTCTGATTTGCTCAGCCACATCTCCAGTAGAGTTATGGTCAGCTACCAGACCACCTTTAATACAATAGAAAACTGGCTTTCTGAACATCGACTGATCCTAAATCCCAAAAACTAAAATGCTGTTATTTTCACCAACACGTGGGTCTACCACTTTCACCTTTACCATAAAATCAAATGATGGCACAATAATCTCCCCTGACCCATCTACAAAACTATTAGGTGTCATCATAGACAATAATCTCAAATTTGACCTACATGTTAACCAAACTATCAAAACCATCAATAAAAAACTAGGGTCACTTTACAGAATAAAAGCCTTCCTAACCCCTCCAGCTAAAATTGCCATAGCTCGCTCTCACCTTCTTTCAACCCTTCTGTATGCATCCCTCTACTCGAATTTGAACAAGACTGTCCTTAACAAACTCTCAATTTGCTACAACCACATTGCCAGGTTTGCCACTGGGCTGCCTTTTAGGACACATCATTGCATCAATCTAAATCAGCTTGGTTGGCTTGAACTACCCAGCCTAATCCAGTATAACCAACTGATTATGGCCTATAAAATCCTCTATAATCCGGACAATACTCCTGCACTTAAAAATATTATCACCCCTATAACAATCCTAGACCGCTTGATCCTCTAACAAACTACTAATTCAGACTAGCAAAATTAATAACACAGCCGGTGATTCTCTCTTTGCAAACTCTGTAAGTAGATCCTGGAACTCTCTTCCAGCTGATATTACCTTACTTTCCACCTTAGGTCAATTTAAAACTAGACTCAAACAACATTTGTCACTTAACTGGCTATGTCAATGTATCAAGTCTGGCTAACTCTCTCTAGAATGTGTAAAAATCTGTTAACCAGTTTACTGTGTAATTTAATTTAATCCTGACTTGTGCTCAGGATTAACTGTAACCTGTGGAACTTGTTTAACTTGCTTACTTATGTAATCTCTGTAAATAGTCTGTTTGTAATATGTAATGCTGGTATTATGTAATGCTGTATCTGCTTACCCTTGGAGCTTTTCTCCCCGGGCCTCCGCTGAAAATGGACATGCATCCAGTCGGACTATCCCGGTTAACAAATGTAAAATAAATAAATAAATGACTCTCCACCAGACACAAGCATCCTCCAAAAGGGCCTCAAAGAAACAGACAACTGGTGCCAGAGCCATGGCCTCAAGCTAAACGCCAAAAAGTGTATAGTCATCCCCTTTCTCAAAAACAAAGTGCCCACAAATTACCACATAGGTGGTAATCCATTAAGTACAGAAGAAGTAATTAGGGACCTGGAGACCCAAGTTGATAGCAATCTCTCATTTGACAACCACATGGCCAAAGTGGTTAGAAAAACATTTTATATAGCCCACCTAATCATGAAGGGATTCACATCTAGATCAGGGGAGGTCATCGTGCCTCTTTACTCATCCCTCATCAGGCCCATAATTGAGTACAATGCTCCTTTTGGGATGTACCTTACCAGACACCTGCAGCATCTGGAAAGACCCCAAAAGTACCTCACCAAGAGGATCAAAGGGCTCAAACAGATGCCATATGCTGCCGGTTAAAGAAACTCCATCTCTACTCAGTGGCATACCGCCTGCTCAGAGGCGATCTGTGCCTGACGTATAAAGCCATGTCCAACCCAGAATTAATGGACATGCTGCACCTCAGAAAATCCAAATCCCATCGAGCTACGAGGTCGAGAGACTTGAACCTCAGCACTGAAATAAATAGGACATGCTGGAGGGACAGATTCATAACCCAGAGGCTCCCTTCACTCTGGAATAAAATCCCAGTCCAGGTTAGGCAGAGTCCCTCATTGACTCTCTTCAAGAGGAATCTTGATGAGTGGATGGGAGAGCGTAGGTTTACCCCGGGTATCACTTCTGTGTCACTGTTAGACAGAGGCACAATATACTAACCTCGAAAAGGGGCATAGCAAAATTAATTTAAAATGGGTGGCGAAAGCTAAACACACTCTGGCTAGGCTTATAAATGCCCTAGGGCAGATAGCCTAGTATGAACCTATGACCCTATGAAACACACAGACACACACACAGACCTCAGCTCTCCCAATTTTGGGGGGAGACATCTTATTTGTTTTATTCACTCCCTCCTAAATCTGGAAATTATTTTGAGTGAATAGCACCCACTAAGAGTACCTTTCCCCTAAATACTTTGTCTAGAATTCTGAGGTAAAAGTTTAAAGACATGACACACACACATATGCAGCTATCTCCCACATTTTTAGAGTGGGCCACTTTGTCCCTTTTATCTGGCTCCAAATTGTTACAGAAAAAAAAGTTTATTGCAGTCCTTTGCAAAAATGTTTACAATTAAAAAATGAGTGCACTCAACAAAACAAATTTCTTCAACTATCTAATCAATAAAATGATGTGTTGCCATGGATATGAACTTATCCACTGCCTCTCTTAGCAGCTTAGTGGATATGGGCATCCTGAGGCAATGTATATACTGCCTCATATTAAATATTGTATAACAAAATACCTAACTAATAAGCCACACTGAAACTTTCAACAATGGCCACTCCTCCACAGATGAGCTAAAACCTTCCCGAGCAAATCACAGATTACATGGCAAACCTCCTAGAAAACCAGACTCCCGAGCAATCAGTGAAAAAACAGCCAGTAATGTAAATAACACTTCTCCATTAACACAAGCACACACACACACACACACACACACACACACACACACACACACACACACACACACACACACACACACACACACACACACACACACACACACACACACACACACACTCTGAAATTGCCACACAGTCAGAGTATAGGAAAACTAGCAACCTGTAAAAAATTAAACCTATACTACAAAGCTTTACGCTATGTAAACCAAACACAAGAGATGCCATCAATAACACAATTTAAATCAGAATCTCCAAAACCTAAAAATGTTCATTTACCTGTAACGCCCAAGTGTGTAGTCTAAACAAGTCTCATTACCTCTTCGAGCAACCATCTCTTACAAAGCTGACTGTTTCTCCAGATGACTTCCACAGACTCTACAGAACAGTTTAAACAGCAGAATAGAGTTATTATCTGTAAATTTTACTCCAAAATTTAAGTCACCTATAGCAAATTGTGACAGTCATTTATAATCCCACTGTCACCAACCACAAAAAGAAAAAATATTAAAAATTTAGTAATTTAATAAAATAAAAGCCTACACTAACCTCTTATCCAACCTTCCCTTATGACTGTGAGTTCCACAACTGAGAGGAATTCTGTAGGAAGTGACACATATATATATTATTTCATAAAACAGCACACCCACCCCCGAACAATTAAGCCAAGCTTCTCTCTCCACATGATGCACCTAGACAATATCAGAGTTTAATACTTACTAATGAATGCATGAACAGATTACACTGGTTAACACATTCAGATAAATACATACATTTAAATGCATAAGACAATTGAAACCTCTCATTCAATGAAATGAAAGTCAATACCAAGAAGAAACCAAGGCACTTAGCACCTCATCAAACTGGATATGACCATTTTCACCTCTGCTGGCACCCATTGTTTAATCCAGTATACCCAAGATCAAAGACACTTAACAGAAAGCCAAGGATGACTGCAGCAATTTTAGAATAATTTGCATACAAACCAACTAACTCAGGCTTCCGTTACCACAACCTGAGAATGATATAATTATTTTGTATATATTTAGTCAATGTTGTAGTTAATGTACAAACACTTTTCAGTGGTGATTGATACCTGCAGTAAATGATAATAAAGCTACGTATACAGATGTAAGTGCCCAATTTATAGGTTTGTAACGCATTTGGTACAGATCTGAAAAAATAATTTCAGTTAAAATCTGGGGAACCACAAATGACAGTTGCCCAAGAGGAGAGTTGAGAAACAGAGGTTGGCATGAGAGGAAACACATTAATTTTACTGATGTACTTTCCCTGCAAGAATGAAATGAGTTGGGTAAGCTGACATAAACTGGCATCTCAAGATGGCCTGAAACACAAAAGCAAAAAGTACATTAAAGTATTTTTACTTTTTTATGTTGTAGTCATGTAAACATGCTATGGTCTTAAAATGCACTCACAGTGCACATACCGTCTGTAAAAATACCATGCATATACCTTTTGTCCAAGTCTTCTTGGCACACTGTTAAAGATCTCAGCCTTCAGTGCAGAGAAGACAGCACATACTCCTTCTCCACTCCTACATATAGCAAGACCATGCAGACCATCCAAGCATCACCAGGAAAGTAGGCCTAAGCATGTTATGCCCACTAATTCTGCTCCCATACAAGGACGTGACTTACTCATATGTCATGGGTTCATAGTAGTTACATTTCCCCTTCGCCAGTGCCCACCCTTAAGCCTTTGATCCCTTTTCAAGAAAGGCAAGGCCATTCATACCAGAGGTGAATTTATGAATAAACTGTGCTTAAATTGCCTGTAATTGTTCTTTAGTGTATACTATGTCAATTCTTGCCTGTATAACTTCTTTGGAGCTTTTCTCCCCGGGCCTCCACTGAAAATGGACATGTATCCAGTTGGACTATCCCGGTCAACAAATGTAAAATAAAAAATAAAAATAAGAATACCCACCCAGTTAAAGGCCTAGGTCATTCATACCAGGGGTGAATTTATGAATACCCATCCAGGTATCCTTTGTAAAAGCAGACAGTGTGTCACACTGGCACTTCACCTGTGTGCCCTGTTCAATCACAGCCTCACCTCAGGCTTTGTCCCTACCAAATGGCACACTGTTACAGTCATCCCTCTCCACAAAGGAGGATCAACTGTATACCCCGGGAACCATCACCCTATTAGCATGATGAGTCTGATATGCAAAGCTATGGAACACATCATCATGGAGCTAATAAACAAGGATATAGCGAATCTCCAAACTCAACCTACACAGCTTGGTTTTGTGAAGGGTAGATCATGGCTGCTAAACTTGGTTGACTTCCTTGAGTCTGTCACCAGAACTGTGGATGAAGGCAAGGTGGTTCATGCAGCCTACCTTGAAGTGGCCAAGGCCTTTGATACCATTCCCCACTCAGGAATCACAGAAAAACTCAGTAAGCTAGGCATCAACCCCTATATCACTAGGTGGGTTGCAAAGTGGCTCATAGATATAACCCACAGTGTGAAAGTAGCCAACTCCAAATCAGACTGCTGACCAGTCACGAGTGGAGTCCCACAGGGTTCGGTCCTGGGTCCTCTCCTGTTTGGTATCTAGGCCAACACGAAGGGACTATAGCTGACAAAGTTCGCAGACAATTGCAAGTTGGGAGCTATTATTAACTCCCCAAATGATGCCGACATCCTACAGAAAGGCCTCAATGAGACCAACAACTGGTGTCAGAACCATGGCCTTAAGCTCAATGCCAAAAAATGTGTCGTCATCCCCCTTGGGAAAAACCCATATCCCATGAAGTAACACATCAGTGGTATTCCACTGAACACAGAAGGCATTATAAGAGATCTAGGAACACAGGTTGACAGCAACCTGTCTTTTGACCACCAAATTTCCACTGTGGTCAGAAAGTCCTTCTATGTGGCGCATCTCATTACTAAAGGTTTTGCATCCAGGAAGAAAGAGGTCATCATCTCCCTCTACTCTTCCCTCATTAGGCGAGTCATAGAGTACAATACCCTATTTGGCATGTACCTCACTAGACATCTGCAACAACTAGAGAGGCTGCAAAAGTAGCTCACAAAGAGGATCTTAGGCCTTAAACACTTATCCTACATGGACAAACTAAAATAACTCCAACTATTCTCTGTCTCATATTGCCTACTTAGAGGCAATCTCTACTTGATTTACAAAGCCATGTCTGACCCAGCTGTGTTAGAAATGCTACATCTAAAGAAATCCCAATCCCTCTGCACCACACACTATTTGGTTTATGGATGCACAAGAGTTTTTGTATTACTGGATCCATTGTAACCAGCAAAGCCTCCCTGGCTCCACAGTAGTAACGTACGATAAACCTGCCCTTTACTCTAACCTGTACCTTAAACCAAAAAAAGCTGTTCCTATACACTCACAATCACACACACTCAATCTATCCTCTTACCCAATATATCTATATCTATATTTTTATTTATTTTTTTTAATTTTACATTTGTTGACAGGGAGTGTCAGACTGAGCAAAAGCCCTTTTCCAGCATAGGCCAGGAGAGAAAAGCTCCAGAACATATAGGACAATTACAATAGCAATATGACATTCAATATTAGAGAAGAAAGAAAAAACACAAGAATTATTTATTTGGATAAAATCATCATTACAGCAATTATCAAGTTATACAATAATTAAGCAAGCAGGATGAATAACAATTTAAGTTTGGGATGTAAAAAGTAGAGGTTTAACAAGCATATGCTAACAAGAACTTCTAAGAGCAGCAATATAGCTTAAGTTTAGGAGTTTATCTATTTATTTATATATGTGTGTGTGTGCGCGTCACGCGCACACACACAAATACACACAAAATCACCCACGATTATTTCCATAATCTGTATTTTTGCCAGGATTGAATGAGAAGAAATGAAATGGATCTTTGAAGTTCAGGCAGATAAATAGACAAAAAAAATTAAAGATGCCTAAACAACTTGTCGATCAGAAGCCTACTGTTGTCAAGCGGGAATGGAGTAACATATTTATATGAAAAAAAATCAAGAAGTTATTGAATGAAATCCATGATCAAAAATGAAAGATTGTAGAAAGAACAATCTCACTATAAGGCAAAATATAATACAGTTGCAAGTAATAAAGTCAGATAAGGAGCTGCGGTGGTGGTGCTGCAGTAGCGTTGTCACCTCATAGCAAGACTTTGTCCCGATTGATTCTCAGCTAGAGCGTCTTCTGTGTGGAGGCATACGTGAATGGGGTGTGCCTTCGTTGAAGGTTGTGCGTCAGGGCTGGTAACCCGGTACATAAAAATCCACTACCAGTCATTAGCAGACCGGAGTTCCGCTGTGGCGACCCCCTAACCGGGAAAAGCCGAAAGACACAAACAAACTCTTGATTTAATGCAGGAATGACTCAAAAAAGGCGAATTTAAAGCAAAATAGGAAAGGTTAACACTAGCATCACTGGATGGAGGACTAAATACATGTAAATTTCTAAAGTCCATTGAACATGTGTGGAAATAGATATATAGAGTTGCTGTCAAACAGTAGTAGAAAAAAATCACACATCTTGTTCCAGAATGTGAAACACCGATGGCAGAGAGCCTGCATATGTAAAGGTTTAAAACATGTGGCAAAAGTAATGGAAAATCACTGGAAGCATGACCCACAAACCATTAAACAGTATGATGAACATTATACCACGTGACCCACAAACCATTAAACAGTATGATGAACATTATACCACGTGACCCACAAACCATTAAACAGTATGATGAACATTATACCACGTGACCCACAGACCATTAAACAGTATGATGAGCATTATACCACATGTGACCCACAAACCATTAAACAGTATGATGAACATTATATCACGTGACCCACAAACCATTAAACAATATGATGAACATTATACCACATGTGACCCACAAACCATTAAACAGTATGATGAACATTATATCACGTGACCCACAAACCATTAAACAATATGATGAACATTATACCACGTGACCCACAAACCATTAAACAGTATGATGAACATTATACCACGTGACCCACAAATCATTAAACAGTATGATGAACATTATACCACATGTGACCCACAAACCATTAAACAGTATGATGAACATTATACCACATGTGACCCACAAACCATTAAACAGTATGATGAACATTATACCACATGTGACCCACAAACCATTAAACAGTATGATGAACATTATACCACATGTGACCCACAAACCATTAAACAGTATGATGAACATTATACCACATGTGACCCACAAACCATTAAACAGTATGATGAACATTATATCACATGGAAGTACCCATTACCAGCATTTCTTGAAAGATACAGTGGTCCATGAAAAGAAGGCACAAATAGCAAAATCATGAAACATCATGACTTGTAGGCAGAATTAATGCAATGTGGAAGAAGGATACGCAGACAGTTCTCCATAGTAGTATGGGACTCAGTAGAAAGGAAACACATTCATATGTAGATATGCAACCAGTACATGTAAGTCCATTTGAAGTGAAGAATGAGTCAATGTTGGGGACATTAGAGTGCTGAAAAGGGCAATATTGCTCTCAATTACAAGTTCTTACCATTGAGGTAATTTAATGACTGCATGTTAAGGTAACAGTTTCCAAAGAGATAACATCTTACTTTGTCAACTGCTTTACACTCAAACTATTGGAATTTAAAATCATTTCACTAATGTGTCACCCAGTGGATAGCCAAATGGCACACATATTATTTCACATTAAGTTAAGGTGAGGGATTCCACCTCCACCAATAGGCCTGTTACTAATGCTGCCCCACAAGGCTCATAATAGGACTTCTCCAGTTTGGATTATACTTCTCTGAAGTCAAGGCAAATGTAGAGGGCCTTTGGCTGACCAGACTGGCTGATGACTGCAAGCTGGGCACAATCAATGAATCTCCTAAAGGTGTATATATCCTTGAGGAGGGTCTGACAGAAAAAGAACTTTATTTATTTAACATTTTTTTAACCAGGAAAGTCCGACTTGGAACAAAGCCAATTTTCAGTGGAGGCCTGGGGAGAAATGCTCCAGATGCATGTCTTTGTAATGTGGGAGGAAACCAGAGCACTGGAGGAAACCCACACGAATGCAGGGAGGACATACAGACTCCACAAAGAAGGTACCCCAGCCGAGAACCTCTTGCTGTGAGGTGACAATGCTACCGCTGCACCACTGCGCCATCCAATAACTGGTGCTAAATATGAACTAAAACTCATTGCGCAAAAATGCATTATTATACCCTTTGGGAAAGTGATCACTCTTGAAAATTACAACATTGATAACTCTCTCTTAAAATTAGAGTAGACCCAGTGATAAGGGACTTGGGAACTCTTACTGACAGTAATCTGAACTTTGATCATCATGTGCCATGTGCTTAACCTGGCCTACAACATAATTAGAACTTGCTGTACAGATAGCTATGTCTCTAAGAGGTTGCCACTCCTCTAGAATAGGCTACCAATTCACATCAAACAGAGCCACTCTATGACCCTGTTTAAGTATAGCCTGGATGACTGGGTGGGAAACTTTAAATTCCTTGCTGGGGAATTCACATATGACCCTCCTAGATATGGGTAGTCATTGCTAACTAAGATCTTGAATTTAGGCTAGATTTTTTTTATATTGGCTTTCTCTAGTATTATATGGGTACACATGGGTAGGCTTGTAAAGACCTTTGGGTCAGTAGCCTAGTAACCACCAGTGAACCTATCAAGTAACAAGAGTATTCTTGCTCTTAGTCATCTAAAGTTTTAGAGATGATAATTTTACTTGTGTGTTGGCATGCTCTCAGACTGCAGTGCATTTTTTTTTCAGGATAACTGTTGCCATATCCATATGAATTTGGTCGGGAGAGGTACTTAGGAAGAAAAGCTCAGCAGCAGGTGGCCAAGAGTAATTACATGTAGACATTACTTTGCCATTACAGATTTAAAGGTCTTCCTGGATATACAAACAGAAGGCAAACAAGGTACTCCAAACTCAAAATTGGACAACATACGTATAGTTCAGGCCATAAGCAATCAGCAAAAAGGGTGAGGTGAAGAATAATTGGACATTTTACATTATATTGCTTTCACGGTGGGCTCAACTCAAGAGAGTGGCACTGGACACAGCACTAGTACCAGTGAGAGTACAAATTTATTCACAGTATCAATGGACATATGAGAATGTTGTAAAATATAAACTTCGGACTCAACACGACTTAATATAGTTTTAAGAATAAAAAGATTTATTTGGTGGTAAGCGCTTTCGCGTACCTTCCTGTACGCTTCTTCAGACCATAAAAACTTTCTACAAAATGAGCAACTTTATATACTAAACTCATCACCACTTAATTATCTAAACAAGCAATCATGCACACTCAATAATTCAATAAAACAATTAAGAAAGTTTAGAAAATACTGCAGTTAAAAAACAGCTTTACAAAGACATTTTCTGAATGCACTTCCACTAGAAAGTTAAAAAACAAACAGACAAAATCAATACTTAAACATTCACTATAGCTAAATGATAAGGGCAATTTTCAGGATTGAGTTATTATGTTACAATGTATATATACTTTAAAATAAAAAACTAAAGTAAACACATATATGCAGTCTGCATTAAAAACTTCAGTATAAAAGCATATAGAATACATTTAAACTGATGAATATGTATATCAAAACACAAATGTTTAAAATAATAATGTATCATGATGAAACATACTAAGTGAGCTCTGATCATAGTTGTATAGAGGTATGACTTTTTATGTTATTTTATACTTCCTTTATAAGACTTACTAATTTGAATAACCTATAAATAATTTATGTCTTTATACTATGTGTAAATATTAAAATTAATATATATATATATATATATATATATATATGCAAAGATATATGGCCATGAAAGAACAAATAGGAAAGAGAGTGAGGAAGTAGGGAAGGAAATGAAAGTGAGGGAAGTGAAGAAATAAAGAAATAAGAAGAATCAAAAGGGGGGGGAGGAAAAGGGGAAGGGGGGGAAGGGGTGAAGAAAGAAAGAAAGGAAAGAAAGGAAAGTTAGTCGGATTGGGGAATAAAAGGGAAAGAAAGAAAGAAAGAAAGAAAGAAAGAAAGAAAGAAAGAAAGAAAGAAAAGGAAAGGGAGGAGAGGGGAGGGTGGTTAGGGTGTGTAAATGGATAGTAAAGCATAAATAAAAGATGTTAACTAATATTTATAATCTATAGAATAATTGTGTATAGCACAGACATGGTTGCATATAATAATAATAAATAAATAAAAATTCTTTCACTTTTTCTGAGTCAAGTCACATATGTCAAATTTATCTAAAAGTGTCAATGTATAAATAAATAAATAAATAAATTATCTCATCAATACATGTAGAAACATTTTAAAAAACATTTTAAAAAACATGTTCGAAACATTTTCAGATTCAGTCCTGTTACCTATGTGCATTTAAGTATGGTTTGATTGAAACATAAAGATTCAAACCTGGATGGCAATGCCCTTTTAATCTAAAAATACATTTTAATTCTTTGAGTTCTAATAAATTGATGTAATCTCCTCCCCTAACGTTTGGTTCAACTATTTCCAGAACTCTGAACACAAAAGAATGTCCTGGGCAACTTTGCGCGTGCTTTGCTAAGGCA
The DNA here is from genome assembly GCF_019279795.1 of Protopterus annectens. Lineage (NCBI taxonomy): Eukaryota > Metazoa > Chordata > Ceratodontiformes > Protopteridae > Protopterus > Protopterus annectens. The sequence goes on from NC_056732.1 coordinate 1,912,885,761, forward strand.
TTCAAATCATTTTGTTTCTTGATATCATAAATGTGATTGTATACCCTGTTCTTAAGCTTACGTTTTGTTAAGCCAACATAAAATGCTGAACATTTTACACACGTCGCTAAATAAATCAAACCTGAACTGTCACAAGATGCTAAAAATCTTGGTTTAAAAACATATTTAGTGTCTGGATGTATAAACACTTGCTCATTTGTAATGAATTTACAGTAGTTACAACTATTGCAAGGATAAGTACCTACTTTCTCGGCTAAAACTTGTTCATTTCTGCTGGGTCTGTCACATAGCATTCTTTTGAGGCTCTTATTACTCCTGTAGACAAAATGTGGTGTTTTGCCTACCAATTGTTGCGTGTAGTCGTCTGTTAGTAGCACTTTCCAGTTATTATTGATTATTCTCCTGACATTTGGGCTATCATTAGTATATGTAGTAAAAAAACTTAATGTTCCTTTTATACTAGTTGGATTTCTGGGCCCTGAATAATGCTTCGAATTATTTTCAAAGGGTAAAGTCATGACTTTTTCTTCTTTCAACACTTGTGACCTAATGTCCTTCACTAAGCTTTCTTCATATTTTCTTTCAAGAAAAATATTTTCCAAAATGTCTGCTTCACGAGATAAGTCATCTTTATCTTTACAAATTTTGGATATTCTAAGGAACTGACTCCTGACTATCCCCTTAAAAACATGGCGGGGGTGCATACTATCATAGCACAGTATAGCATTTCTCCAGCAGGCTTTTCTAAATAAAGTTGAACTCAGTTTGCCATTGTTTATGCTAAGACTTACATCTAGGAAATTCACTGATTCATAGGACGTGTGTGCTATAAATTTTAAAAATGTTGTAGTAGTTTCCAAATAATCTTTGAATTCTAAGAACTCTTCTTCTGACCCTTCCCATACCCATAAAATGTCCACAAAACGATAATATGCCAATATTTTCCTGTACGATGGATGAGTAAAAATGAACTCTCTTTCCCACTTATGCATTACCAAATTCGCATAGGTGTTTGCTAGGGTGCCCATGGCAACCCGAAGTTTGTAAGTAAAGACACCCTTCAAAACAAAATACATTGTTATAAAGAACTAAATCTAACAACTGGCAAATGAGAATAATGTCATTGTTCTTTAAGGTTGTGCATGTTGATAAAAGTTCTCTCACTGCCTGTACTCCTTCCATATTGGGTATGGATGTAAAAAGGCTAGTTACGTCTAATGTAACTAGTAGATGCTGTCCTTTAATCAGTTCTTTATCAATGGAGTCTAATGACTCCAAAAGATGATAAGTATCTTTCAAAATGTTTGGAATTTTGTTGACTATGGGTCTTAAAGTTTTCTCTAAATACACTGATATCTTTTCTGTTACCCATCCCTCACTAGCCACTATTGGTCTAATGGGGGGGGGGGGTACAATACCTTTGTGCATTTTTGGCAATCCTTTGATGGCAGGTAGGAAAGGTTTTTCTATAGTAAAATAATCATGCAGTTCTTCCGATATTTGTCCACACATAAGTGCATCATATATTTCATCTTTAACTCTAGCTAGAATTTTAAACAGCTCTAAATTATCAATTTCCTGGTAAGTGGTGTGGTCACTTAACATGTCATGCATTAAAGCTTGATATGCCGATTTATCAAATATGGCTACCCCACCCCCTTTATCCACTGGTCTAAAAACTAGACTTCTATCATGTTTCAAGTTGTGGAGAGAGGAAAACATACCATTTGTCATATTAAAAAACATACATTTACTCTTGTTATTCGTATAATAATCATATAAGTCCTTTTCACATAATTTAGTAAAGAGTTCAACATGCCCTGGTATTGCTGGATAGAACGAACTTTTCTTTTTAAAATTTGAAACATTGGCGACACAATCATTAGTCCCAGATGATTTGAAAAAAATTTTTAGCGCTATAGAGCGCCCAAACATTCTAAGGTCAGTCATTATTTCTGAGAGAACACTGCATTGTGACGGGACAAAAGATAGTCCCTTGTTGAGGAGCTCTTCATCATGAACAGAAAGTACGTACCTGGACATATTAAAGAAGAGCTGGTTCCTTACTTGTAATGTCTCATTCTTTGGAAGGCATCGTTGTCTTCTGATAGTTTTCTTTTTTTGCTCCAACTGTTTCGGCGTTCCCTCATAGGCGCTAACTTTTTTATGGGATAAGGTAAAAAAGCCGTACTTCCATTTTTAGAGATGGCACCTAAATTCTTGTGACCAAGTTTGTTACGATACGCTTCCTGGTTAGGAAGAGGAGTCGACGTGGTTGCCTGAGGTGTAGTTGTTATAGGAAGTTCTGGCGGTGTAGTAAAGGTCTCTCTCGAGCTATCCTCCTGAACCACTCTTGATGTCGCCAGTGCTGGTTCCGTTGTCGTCACGATTGTGTCATCATGTGGCGCCGTATTCGGTGTCTGCATGCGAGCCTGAATATTGGGAGACTCCTTTCTTGGCCAAATGAAGACATTACCTGCAGCAAAGTCTTCAAAGTCACGTTGCAGCTTTCTTTGCTTGATTTGCTGCAACCGGAGAGCATACGAGCTCACTTGACTGAAAAGACTGTCCATTCTTCTTTGGTATTGATCACCAATGAAACTTTCAGCTAGCTCTTGTTGGGAAATGTTAATTTTAGAGAGTAGTTCTTTTTCAATTGGGCTAAAATAATCTATTAGGAGACTAACATATTGCATACTGGCTTCCAAATTAATTTCCTGCCATCGCTTAAGCAGGTAGGGGTGAGCATCACCATAGGAAGGCATACAGAGTATACGCATTCCTCTAGGGATTAATTTGAAGCGTACACACGCTTCCATGTGCTTTCTCTGCCAGTTTAAACGTTGAAACTTATACAAATCATTCTCCAAAGATTTTATCTTGTTATTGAACATTTCTAAATTGTCATTACTAGTCTCTATGGTGTTACCATTCGGTGCTTTCAAGTCCAGATCCAATAAAGGATTAAGTCCATCATTTAGGAGTGTTGTCCACATTTCTTTTCTCCTAGGTATCCTCGGTTCTGGCACATAGTCGAGTTCCACACTTGGGGTAGTCATGTCGTGCGTTGTAGTGGAAATAAACGATAAGATATATATATAAAGACAAAATCCACTGCAACTGAGAGGCCGTAGTTAAAAAGAAAGTAACTTGTTGTAAAATATAAACTTCGGACTCAACACGACTTAATATAGTTTTAAGAATAAAAAGATTTATTTGGTGGTAAGCGCTTTCGCGTACCTTCCTGTACGCTTCTTCAGACCATAAAAACTTTCTACAAAATGAGCAACTTTATATACTAAACTCATCAACACTTAATTATCTAAACAAGCAATCATGCACACTCAATAATTCAATAAAACAATTAAGAAAGTTTAGAAAATACTGCAGTTAAAAAACAGCTTTACAAAGACATTTTCTGAATGCACTTCCACTAGAAAGTTAAAAAACAAACAGACAAAATCAATACTTAAACATTCACTATAGCTAAATGATAAGGGCAATTTTCAGGATTGAGTTATTATGTTACAATGTATATATACTTTAAAATAAAAAACTAAAGTAAACACATATATGCAGTCTGCATTAAAAACTTCAGTATAAAAGCATATAGAATACATTTAAACTGATGAATATGTATATCAAAACACAAATGTTTAAAATAATAATGTATCATGATGAAACATACTAAGTGAGCTCTGATCATAGTTGTATAGAGGTATGACTTTTTATGTTATTTTATACTTCCTTTATAAGACTTACTAATTTGAATAACCTATAAATGAAAATGGACATATGAGAATAATAGATAATAAATACCTTGAAGGTAGCATTACACCTGGCAAGCTATCCGCTGGCTGCACAAAGCCATGAGGAGGCAGTGCAAACCTTAGGGGATAAACTCCAAAATATATGTCATCAGTAAAACAATAGATTGCTTTTCATAGCCTGTTGTTTATCAGCCCTATGTGGAGCATTTATATCGTTAAAATAAGAATAGTCTAAGCATGAATAGCCACAACATATGACTGATTAGGAGATGAAGAACTACTGGCTGGCTCTAGCCTCATGGGCCACAGAATGTACTGTTACAATGCCTACAACACTACCAAACAACACAGAAGCCCACTCACACAGTGTCATCATAGACTGGCACTTAAGAAGGAACAGTTTTCTGCCATGAGTAGGGTACCATTCTTACCCAGCAAAGGTGAGGGATGTATTGAAGAAAACAGTAGAGTGATAAAGCTTGGATCCCAAACATATACCTCACACTCAGTTAGATTCCACACTCATTTAGCATAGTGGCAACTTCTCATGTGCAGTGAGCAAGGACATCATGGGAGAGCATCAAGAAATTAGGAAGATGAAGTCCAATGCTTATGAAAGATAGCTGAAAAATAAACTCTTCTAAATTGCCTAACATTATCGCTTATTTGCAGACCCTGTGTGTTACCTGTAAGACACACATTACACCTTCCAACAACACCTTTTGTTCATAGGTTCATAGGTTCATAGGTTTATACTAGGCTATCTGCCCTAAGGCATTTATAAGCCTAGCCCAAATTTTTGTGGCTTACGCCACCCCTTATATGAAAAAATACTGTGCCCATTAGTTTGTTGTGCCTCTGTCCAGCAGTGACACAGATATGATTCCCGGGGTAAACCTACGATCTCCCATCCACAGGTCTAGATTTCTCTTGAACAGAGTCAGCGAGGTGCTCTGCCTCACATGGACCGGGATTTTATTCCACTGCATAGGGAGTCTCTGAGTGATAAATCTATCCCTCCAGCACGCCCTATTTATATCCGCAAGGTTTAAGTCGCTTGCTCTAGTGGTTTTGGTGGATTTGGATTTTTGAGGTGAAGCATGTCCATTAATTCGGTTGGACATGGCCTTGTATGTCAGGCACATGTCACCTCTGAGCAGACGGTATGCGACTGAATAGAGCTGGAGTTTCTTCAATCTGGCAGCATATGACAGATTTTGGAGTCCTTTATCCTTTTGGTGAGGAACTTTTGGGGTCTCTCCAATTGCTGCAGATGTCGGGTGAGATACATCCCGAATGGGGCATTGTACTCGATCATTGGTCTGATAAGTGAAGAGTACAGGGGAACAATGACCTCACTAGATCTGGATGTGAATCCCTTCATGATCAGGTGGGCAATGTAGAAGGTCTTTCTAACCACTTTAGCAATGTGAGTGTCAAAAGAAAGGCCACTGTCAACCTGGGTCCCCAGGTCCCTGATAACCTCTTCTGTGCTTAGTGGACTGCCACCTATATGGTAGCTTGGGGTTACCTTGTTTTTCAAGGGTATGACTTGTGCCTCTGTCCAGCAGTGACACAGATATGATTCGGGGTAAACCTCGATCTCCCATCCACAGGTCTAGATTTCTCTTGAACAGAGTCAGCGGTGCTCTGCCTCACATGGACGGGATTTTATTCCATTGCATAGGGAGTCTCTGAGTGATAAATCTATCCCTCCAGCACGTCCTATTTATATCCGTGCTAAGGTTTAAGTCGCTTGCTCTAGTGGTTTTGGTGGATTTGGATTTTTGAGGTGAAGCATGTCCATTAATTCCGGGTTGGACATGGCCTTGTATGTCAGGCACATGTCACCTCTGAGCAGACGGTATGCGACTGAATAGAGCTGGAGTTTCTTCAATCTGGCAGCATATGACAGATTTTGGAGTCCTTTATCCTTTTGGTGAGGAACTTTGGGGTCTCTCCAATTGCTGCAGATGTCGGGTGAGATACATCCCGAATGGGGCATTGTACTCGATCATTGGTCTGATAAGTGAAGAGTACAGGGAACAATGACCTCACTAGATCTGGATGTGAATCCCTTCATGATCAGGTGGGCAATGTAGAAGGTCTTTCTAACCACTTTAGCAATGTGAGTGTCAGAAGAAAGGCCACTGTCAACCTGGGTCCCCAGGTCCCTGATAACCTCTTCTGTGCTTAGTGGACTGCCACCTATATGGTAGCTTGGGGTTACCTTGTTTTTCCCGAAGGGTATGACTATACATTTTTTGGCGTTTAACTTCAGGCCATGGCTCTGGCACCAGCTATCTGTTTCCGTGAGTCCCTTCTGAAGGATATCCGTGTCTGATGCATTTTCCACTATGGCGCCCAGTTTGCAGTCGTCTGCAAACTTTGTGAGCCAAAGTCCTCCCATGTTGGCCTGTACTTCTGAGAAGTAGATGCCAAACAATAGGGGCCAAGGACCGAGCCCTGTGGGACACCACTTGTGACCGGCTTGGAGTCTGACACAGCGCCAGCAACTCTAACCCTGTGGGTTCTGTCCTTAAGCCAGTTTGCAACCCATCTTGTGACATATGGGTTTACATTTAAGCTGGTAAGTTTTCTACAATACCCGAGTGGGGTATTGTGTCGAACTTGCAAGGTCAAGGTAGGCTGTATGGACTGCCTTTCCCTCATCAATGGCCTTGGTGACTGTTTTGAAGAAGTCGACCAAGTTCAAAAGGCATGATCTTCCCTTGACAAAGCCAAACTGGGTCGGGTCCAATGTCTGCAAGTCCCCTATATCTTTGTTTATGAGCTCCATTATGATCCTCTCCATAGCTTTGCAGACTAGACTTGTTAAGCTTATGGGCGGTAATTACCAGGGTCCGTAGAGGCGCCTTTGTGGAGTGGGACCACAGTTGCCGTACGCCTCTCCTTGGGCACGTATCCTGTGGTAAGGCTGAGATTAAACAGCTGCCTTATGTGCGGGTTTAATTCCTCATTTAGCTCGTGTAGCACACAGCCGGGGACACCATCCGGTCCCATTGATGCTGTGTTTTAGCTTTAGAGAGAGCAGCTTTCACCTGCGCATTTGAGATGTCCGGGAGGCTACACTCGGCTGGGATAGTTATCTCTCCTTTAGGGGAGAGGGTGAAGTTTGCACTGAACCTGTCTGCCAGTATGTTGGCAATGTCTGTGGGTTCAGTGATTTTTGTATCATTTGGACTAATTCTGAGCATATCTGGGAGTTTCCACCCAGGTTCCTAACATAGCTGAAAAGGCCTTATGATTGTCCTTTGAATCCATGGCAATTTTTCTCTCAAAATTGGCCTTAGTTGATTTTATGAGTGCTCGTATTTTTTACTAATAATGATCAGGGTGACTTCCCTTTTATGGATTTTGTTCTATCATGTAATAGCTTTCTCCTCTTATTGTAAAGTTTGTTAATGGCTGGGGTCCACCAGACTGGACGTTTGCCCTTTGTGGAAAGAGTCTTGGTTTTATTTGGGATTGCCTGATCCATGCAGTCCTGGAGGTGTTCATAGAAGGCATTTGTAAGGGCTTCCGCAGCTTGGGTTGTGGTTTCCTCTGGCTCAGGAGCCTTGAAGGATACCACACCAGTCTTGAGTAGTGTGAAGTTTGCTTTAGAGAAGTTCTTCACTATGGTCTTTTTTGTTTGGGGTGGGGGTGGGATGTGGATTTCCAGTGAGATTAGTTTATGATCAGATCTCACTAATGAGGGATATACTTCCGGTGTGGAGCATTTTGTCCCCATGTTTGTGACAATGAGATCTAGTATATTTTCTCCTCTCGTGGGAACAGTGACTAGCTGTTCCATGGCATTTGAATTTATGAACTCTAGGAACCGTTGGGCTAGAAAGTTAGGGCTTGAGTAATGTTCCCAGTCTATATTCGGGTAGTTGAAGTCACCCAATATGATGGTGTTTGGAGATACATTTATACCCTCCAGTGTCTTCAGGAAGGCTGTGTGGGGTTCCTGAGTTTGAGAGGGTGGCCTGTAGCATGCTACAATTTGTAGAGCAGTTTTGCCTATGGTTAGTTGCACCTGGATGGTTTCCGGCTTAGATGCGTTGCCACCAACCTGGAGGTGTGGGTATCCTTTATGAATATGGATACACCCCCTCCTTTTGTGGTGTGGTCCGGGTTTTGGGGCCGGAACGCATGATATGAGGTAAAACCTAATAGTGCCGGGGTGCTCTCAGGAGCCTTGAACCAGGTTTCAATTACATAGACTGGCACTTAAGAAGGAACAGTTTTCTGCCATGAGTAGGGTACCATGCTTACCCAGCAAAGGTGAGGGATGTATTGAAGAAAACAGTAGAGTGATAAAGCTTGGATCCCAAACATATACCTCACACTCAGTTAGATTCCACACTCATTTAGCATAGTGGCAACTACTCAAGACTGGAGCTTCCTGCATGTTTGATTGCTTGGTACCTTGCTGGTGATCTTCCATGTGAATGGAAACACCTGTCTTATGTATCATCTTCTGGAACATGCTGACATTACCTGTGATGTATTGTGGTACCTAAGATATAACATGCAAAATTTGTGTTAAAGGCCTGATTACGATATTCACACTGAGGCCACACGGTTTTCTGAGCTGTACACCCTTCCACAATCCTTACTGTTGCCTACTATTCATGGTGATACTTATATTAAGGGTTCAAATGCCATTTTTGATAAGTGCAGTTCTTGCTCTGTATGCCATTCTTCAGCAGACAGAGTGTTGTCCATCAGTAGGGTAGATGGTCCATTCCACCCTGCTTGACCTCTTAGAGCTATGTACCCACAACAAAAACTGTAATCTTTTATAGGCACAGACATAGAATATGGCTAACAACAGATTCCTATCCCAAGGATTATTGTACTTACTGAATAAACTTCCTATGCATGTCAGGCAATACGACACATCATCTGTAATCAGTAATATTCTGAATGAATAGCATGGAAATCATAAATCCTCTTTGGGTTATATAGCATGGTGCTTCTTGACCATGGAGTTTAGCTCATTCAACAGTGCTCAGGCTTAGTTGGCTATGCTTATCAATGGTCTTTTAAACTGCATGAGTAGTACATACCTATGAACTTTATCAACCTAATATATAATTACCAAGTATCTCACAAATGTGTATGCTGCATATAGAATATTTATGGAGACAAAAACATCAGTTTCTTGATGAGTGTATTTCTATAATCCATCTCATTTGAATATCATTATATGATCATTAGTATATACTACTACTGACCACACCAATTTTCATACTGTCACGATTGTGCTACAGATCGCTCTGAATTACACATGCCCTGCATTGTCAACACTTACTGCATATTTAGCTTTACACACTGCACTATATTTCCTTTCTGAATACACCACTACTGTGTTTTATGTCCTGTAAGAGTACCAACTGTATACACAAACAAGGTACCTGTAAACAAACATTTAATTGTTTATTTTAGTAAGTAATGAAAACAACAAATAGATGCATGCTCTACTCTCCAAGGTACCATGAATTACAATAAACCTCTGTTTCAAATCATTTAATATATTCCCCTTATTCCTTTATTCAGCTGTTTATTTGTTTATTTACTTATTAATTTCAGCTTGATAACCATGTAAGTGGGTGGCTGACAGACTCTTTTCAGTCACAACTTGAGCTCCATGGTGCAAGACACAAACAGAAAACTGGAAATAGAATAAAGTATACTACTTTCTGAAAGAACGTCAAACAGCTTGTCAAAGTGCATAAGTGGAATTCAAGCAAGATGACAGTTGAAAAGATATAAGAAATGTAAATGATATCAAAGTATAACTACAGCTTTGCAGGCAAGAAGGGCATTATTGCTCACATCTGAAATATTTGTATGTATGTACATATGTTAAATGTATAAATATAAATAAGCTGTTTAATAGTGTGGCTATGTTAAGTATACAAGGGTCTCTCCATTTTTATTTATTTATTTTTTAGTTTTATATGCAAGTAGTGTTCTTTAAACTGAGTGTGTATTATAGATGTCTTGCATTGTCGTGATTCAACAGCAAAATTGTCTCTCTGCAACAAAATATCACACTTGCTTTTACTTGAAATGTACACTGTTTCTCTGCAAACCTGTTACATTAAATCAAAATGTCTATCTATCTATCTATCTATACATACATATGATAGTTATGAAACAGTCAGATAAATAAAACTATGACTTTACATGGAACCGGAGTGTCTGCTTGCTTGATTATTTTGTAAAATAAATGAAACTACAATTTCACATGGAATATGTGTGTCTGTTTACTTATTTATGAATGTATAAAGTTGTACTGGCTAGTTCTAATTTGAAACTAGACTGTCTAGTGTATAGGAATATGCATGCAATAAATGCCATTCATTTCTTGTGATGCCATGACATTTCAGTTATAATTGAAGCCCTACCTCTCAACCTTATAGTGCACTGAGAAAAGCCTTGACAGAAACATTTAATTGGTTAAAGTAGTTACTAAAGTCCAAGATAAAAGAGTAGACAGCAGTAACTTTACTCAAAAGTGTTACACAACAGCAAAAAGGTACAATGAGAAGACACTCCATATGACTTGAAGATGACTAGTTACTCCCCAAGAAATACCCTCTACCACTTATCCCCCCACTGTTACTAAAGAACGGGTCCTCACTGAACTCTTCATAGTTAAAAACAATAATCAATGATAATATCCAGGTATGCCTCCTATATAGTTTGAAAAATTACCCCTCAGGCCCAATAGAATGTTTGTTCAGCCACAGCCTTCAGGCAGGTTTTGTCCCTAGGGAATAAAGGATTGTAACGGTCATCTCTCTACATAAAGGTGGGCCATCAGCAGACCCAGGGAACTGCAGACCCACAAGTTGGACTAGTCTTATATACAAAGGCATGGAAAAAGTTATCATGGCTCTAACAAATACATATGGAATCTTCAAACACTGGACCTATCCCAATTTGGTTTTGTCAGTGGTAGGTCACACCTACTAAACCCAGTGGACTACTTTGAGAAGGCCACTTGAGCCATGGAGGATGGGCAACAAACTGCATACTGCCTACCTTGACCTGGTAAAGGCATTCAACACACTACATCACTTAGGTATTACAGACAAACTCAAAAATGTAGACATAAATCTGTATGTGACCCGATGGATAGTGAAATGGCTCATGGATAGGACACATGAAGTTAGGGTGGGGGTATCCGCCTCCACCCGCAGGCCTGTTAGTAGTGGTGTTCCAGAGGACTCAGCACTTAGACTTCTCCTGTTTGGAATACACTTCTCTGAAGTCATAGCAAATATAAAGAGTCTTTGGGTGACAGATCTGCAGATGACTGCAAGTTGGGTGCAATGACTGATTCCTCCAAAAATGTAGATACCTTGAGGAGGGTCTGAGTAACTGGTGCCAAAAACATAGCCTAATAATCAATGGAAAAATGCATATTTATACCCTTTGGAAAGATGAGCACCCCTGCAAATTACAACATTACTAACACTTTCCTAAGAACAGACCCAATGATAAGAAACTTGAGATCTCAGGTTGATAGTAACCTGAACTTTGATCACCATGTGTCCACGGTGGTGAGAAAACCCTTCTATGTGGGGCAAGTTATAAGTTATGGCAAGGCATCCAGATCTAAGGAGATCATTGTCCTGCTATGCTTAGCCCTCATTAGACCAATAATCGAGCACACTGCACTTTTCAGCATGTACCTGACCAGGCATTTGCAACAAGCTCCCTAACCCTAACTCACCTAAAGTCTGATGATGGTGGCTGTGAAATGCGCGTAGTTAATAAATCACATTCTGATATTCAAAATCTCCAGCAAGGACAACACCAAACAAATGCTTTGTGTGTTAATCATGGGCTTACTTTCAATGCTCTGAAGTGCAGCATTTTTTATGTTGGTAAAGCTTGTATCTGTACCACTTAACATACAGATATCTCACTCTGCCACAAATCCTTATCCTTTGTGATATCTCCTCAAATTCCAAATAATTTATATCCTTATTGTATTCATCCTTTATTAGGCCCATCACTGAAAATACTTACCCCATTGGCACATGTCTCACAAAGTACTGAAAGCGGCTCCAAATACTTCAACTTTTCCTCAACAAAAAAAAATGCAGGTCTTAATAACCCTAACTGCTGTAATAGACTGATAGACCTGTGACTCTACAAAGTGTTCTAAACATTCCTGAGGGGGTTATGTCCACTAAAGTTTCCATGCAGTTAAGGACCCAGCACTCTAAGATCACCATCACTACAATAAAACTAGTTCTAAACCTATACCATCACATCAACAATACCAGAAGGCTTAACAAGTATGTTACCCAGTGTATGCTACATTTGTGAAACAGGCTGATTTTACATGTCAAATAAGTACTTCTCTTGCAACATTTATAAACAGTTTGGACAACTGTAAGAAATCAGGAGAAAATCAATGAAAACAGCAAAAGCATTTTTTTCAAAAATTGTGGTATGTTCCCATCCCCAAAGAAAAGTAAATATTATTTTCTTTCAGTCTTTTTTGTATGGAATCAGACTTTTATTTTTCTGACCTTTCTACATCTACCAGCAGGCAAAACTACTAACGGGACTCTGGGTATGTTATGTACTACCTGATTAACTTCTCATGACATTAAACTATTGATTAAACAAAAGCACAGAACCAGGGCCCTATACCAATCCACCAAAAACAAAACCAATCTCACCACCTATCATCAATTATGAAACCAAACAAAGAAAAAAAAAATCAACAATGGTAAAAAACACTACTTCCAAACCTCTCAACAAAAGTTCCTTCACAACCCACAAAATTTCTGGCAATCAGCTACCTCTTCAACCCTAGAAAAACCTTTACCCCCACTCCTTCCTCATCCAATACCTCCGAACCTTTAGTCTCACAGTTCAACTTGAACTTTATTAACTCTATCACCTACTTACTTGATAGTCACCAACATCTACCACTCATAATACCCTCCCCTACCTCTGTTACTACAAAATCCTTCTCATTTATACCTATTCAAACTTCTTACATTAAAAAGCTCCTCAGTAAGCTAAAACCCTCCTGCCTTGCTGCCAACCAGTTACCAAATGAATTCTTAAAAATAGCAGCTCCATCCATCACCTGTCCTTTCTCTATACTAATTAATCATTCTGTCTCTGAACAATATGTGCTTCACCTCTGGAAAGTCACTGACATCATCCCCCTCCACAAGGGTGGCCCCTCTGGAGATATCTCTAACTACTGCCCCATTGCTATCCTCCCACCTATAGCTAAGATCCTACAGAAATGTATTCAGCAACAACTCCTAAATCACCTTACCACTAATAACCTTCTAGCAGATACCCAGGAAGGATTTTGAACCAAGCATAGTACTAACACAGCCTTAAAAACCTTCAACAACACTGTTCATCACCTTATGAACAATGGACAACTAGTCTCTGCTATTTTCCTGGACATGTCAAAAGCTTTTGATACCATTTCCACCAACTACTACTTAAACTCATGACGTAAAATCTCAGTTCATCATCCCCGACATGGTTTCACAATTATCTATCAAACTGTCAACAGACTACTAAATGGGAGAACAATCTCTACCCTCTACTGCCAGAATCCACTGGAGTACCCCAAGGTTCAATACTTGACCCCCTTCTCTTTATCATATTTACTAATAACATTAATTCAACAACCCAACTTGCCTCAGTCATACAGTACACAGACGATACATCTCTTATCTGCTCTGCCCCTTCCCCACAAGAAATACAAGATAAGATACAAAAATTATTTCAGGAAATTGAAACTTACCCATTAAACCACCAACTCATTCTTAACCCAAATAAGACTAAGTTAATGATATTCACAAACAAAACTACCAAACAGTGCTCCCTACCCCTCTTTATTCAATCCACCAATGGTACCAACATTGAGCCTATAAACAGGCCAAACTCCTAGATATTACAGTAGATGATTGGGTAAAATTTGATATTTATATTTCCCTAACAATCAAAAAAGTCCATGCTAAACTCGGTGCTCTCTATACAGCCAAACCTTACCTAACATTCCAAGCCAGGGTAGCCACAGCTAGATCTCAGCTTCTATCTACCCTTCTCTACTGCTCACACATCTTCACCAACCTATAACAAGGCTGACTTTCATAACCTAGATTCCTGATATATAACAAAATAGCCATGTTTACCACCAGTCATCCCCATAAATCCCATCATTGTTCTGTTCTACAACAACTTAACTAGCTAGAACTTCCCAACCTGTTAACATTAAACCAACTTACCCTAACCCATAAAATCATTCACAGCCCCGATAACTGCCATGTAATGTGTCCATATGTTTTTTTATCTGGTATGCTCTCTGGCAGCTTCGAATTTTACTCAGTTATCCAAAAATCTGTAGTTTACATTTCTAAGATGTTCCTATTTGTAATAGTTTGGCTAGTTTACTTTTAACATATGATTATGTATGGATAATATTCAGATCTTACTATTGTAAATTCTGTATTTTTTTATTTGTCTTGTTTTTGGAGCTTTTCTCCCAGGTCTCTGATGAAAACGGGCTACTAGCACAATCGGACACTACCCGGTAAACAAATGTAAATAAATAAATAAATAAAACATACAAAAAAACATAATACAAATGTATTACCTAGGTCAGTTGCAGTTCATAATACATTTCTCAGCCAGTTTAGGTCAAAGTCATTTACTCACAAAACATATTCATACCCAAATTTATCTTAGCATAGGCCTCAGTTTTAGTAAGCAATCTCATTAAATGACAAAGAAAACCATCCACAAGTGGTGTTCTTTAAATATGTGCAAACTGATCAATACAAACACAAGCTATTAGCACATCACTTTATCTTTTATTTACCATTACCACTAGTTACAACACAAAATAACAGCCAGTGGGGGGTTCACAGCTGGGTTTCTGTGAAGATATAGAACATTAATACATTAATAACCTCCTCCATCTTGTTATTGAAGCCTTGCAACTAAATGTCATTTATTTGTGTGTGTGTGTTTTAATTTATCAAATCCAAAAAGTAATCAATTTTCAGTCATAAACCATAAAGGTCCAATACACACACACACACACACACACACACACACACACACACACACACACACACACACACACACACACACACACACACACACACACACACCTCAGCTCTCCCAGTTTTTGGGGAACATATGTGATGTGTTCTCAAACTTTTGTTCCATTCCTCCTAAATCTGGAAATTATTTTGCGTGAATAGCACCCACTAACAGTACCCTTTCCCTGAATATTTTCTCTTTGTCCAGAATTGCCAGGTAAAAGTTGAACACATGAAACATACATATGCATCTATGTCCCACATTAGAGGAGTGGGCCACTTTTTCCCTTTTCCCAGGCTCCAACTTTTTTAAAAAGAAATTGTTTATTGCACTCCTTTTGAAAAACTGTTTAAAATTATACAAATTAGTGCACTCAACAAACCAAATAAAATTTCTCCATCTATTAATAAAATGGTCTGTTGCCATGGATATGAACTTCACCACTACACCTGTTACCAGCTTGGTGGATATGGGCATCCTGAGGCAATGCAGAAAGTGGCTCATATTTACAGACAACCAGTTAATTATTAAACAAACTGATATGGTATGCAAGAGATGTATTTACACAATGTCACTGGAGGAAATGCTCTCACATAAAAGCACTCCTAATGTCAATAAGGTTGTCAGTAGTACACACACTGTACCGATCACACACAATTCCAATAGACCCATATATGCCGAGGCATAGGATCATAGGAGGTTACTAGGCTATTGACTCTGACACCCTTATAAGCCTTGCCAAGAGTTTAGCCCAAGTTTAGACAAATTAGCATCCAATACCCTGTCCAGCAGGGACATGGGTGGAATCCCAGGGTATATTTTCTGTTTCCCATCCAGTTATCCAGGTTGCACTTAAAAGAGGTAAAGATGTACTCTGCTTGTTGTGGAGAGGAAGTCTATTTCACAGATGAGAGAGTCTCTGGGACACAAATCTGTCCCGCCAACAAGTCTTGTTGATGTCACAGACCAGGTTGAGGCTGTGCATTTGGGTTACTCGAGTGGAGCTCGACTTGCGGATATGCAGCAGTCCTAAGGTGGAGTCCATGATCACCTTGTATGCCAGACACAGGTCACCTCTGAGAGTCTGTATGAAACTTGAGTAGAGGGATAAAACTTTTAGCTTATCTGTGTATGGTACATGTTTGAGGCCCTGGATTCTCCTAGAGAGGAACCTCTGTGGTCTCTCCAGCTGCTGCATGTGCTTTGTGAGGTACATGCCGAAAGATGCATTGTACTCAATAATGGGCCTTATATGGGAAGAATACAGGAGTGTTATGACCTCCTTCTCCCTGGATGAGATGCCCTTACTTACGGGATGGGCCATGTAGAAGGCTTTGCGTACCACGTAAGCAACATGGTGGTCAAAGTTCAGGTTGCTATCAACCTGGGTGCCAAAATCCCTCACGACTGATTGAGTGCTTAGGGTGTTGTTATTAATGTGACAAGTTGTGGGGACATCACTCTCCCCAAAGGGGATGATGATGCATTTTTTTGGTGTTCAGCTTGAGGCCATATTTCTGGCACCAGTCATTTGTCTGAGTGAGACCCTCTTGGAGGATGTCCACATCACTAGGGGAATTGATGACAGCACCCAGCTTGCAGTCACCTGCAATCTTGGTTGGCCATAGCCCACTGGTTTTGGCCTGCACCTGAGAAAAGTATATCCCAAACAACAGGGGCCCTAAGACCGAACCCCAGGTATGCCTCTTGTTATGGGTCTACTGCTTGAGGTGGCTTCCCCTATTTTGACTACGTGGATTCTATCAGTGAGCCAGTTTGTTACCCATCTGGTAACATATGGATTGATGCCTAGTTGAGAGAGTTTATCTATTATGCCCAAGTGGGGAATAGTGTCAAAGGCTTTGGCCAGGTCAAGGTAGGTGGTGTGTACTGTCTTCCCCTCGTCCATGGCTTTGGTGACTGTCTCAAAGAAGTCGACCAAATTTAGCAGACATGACTTCCCCTTGATGAAGACAACCTGTGTGGGATCAAGTGTTTGGAGGCTGCCAGTATCCTTGTTAATGAGGTCCATGATAATCCATTCCATGGCCTTGCAGATCAGGCTAGCTAGGCTGATGGGTCTATAATTTCCCGGATCGGTGGATGCTCCACCTTTGTGTAAAGAGATGACAGTGGCTGTCTTCGACTCAGCTGGATGAAGCCAGTACTCAGGCTTTGGTTGAATAGGATGCCTAATGGTGCTGCAAGTTCCTGGCGGAGTAAACTTAGGAAGCAGCCTGGAATGTTATTGGGTCCCATGGAGGCTGTATTTTTTGCCTTTGAGAGAGCAGTGATGACCTGTTCCCAAAATATAAGGGGAAGACGGCAGGAAAGTACAGTTTTGTACCTACCATAAATGTAGATGTCCGATAGGTATGCATCTGCAGTCCTAACATATGGGTTGTCCTGCCTCAGGCAGCCCTTCGGTCGGCCGGATTCCAAAGTCTGGGTCTGGCCTCGGCTGATGTCGCACTCCACCCGACGTCATAGCTGCTGTGGTATAAAGGCATCAGCCGACGCCATTTTCCTCAGTGTTTCTTGCCCCAGATGCCAGGTGCCCTCTAGGAAGGCTAAATTTGGATAAATGCAAATAATTCCAACCAAAAGAGAGTAAAAAGAAAATATATATACATATATACAAAAACAAATACACCATAATAATTTCCCCCAGCTAGCTAAAGAAAAGGGGTAAGTACCCTAGGACTACCACAGAGGGGAAGGAGGGAGGGTAATCCTGACTGCAGATGCATACCTATCGGACATCTACATTTATGGTAGGTACAAAACTGTACTATGTCCTTCAAGGATGCATCTGCAGTCCTAACATATGGGTAGAATACCATAGCCAAACTGGGGGAGGAGGCACTAAGATAAAGATGGTGTAGTCAAGATCCCTTGCAACACAGCAGTTGCAAAACCTGCTCGGGATCTGGAGTATAAGGGAAGGTTATAATGCTTGGCAAATGTATGCACGGAGCTCCAAGTAGCAGCTTCTAAAATGTCTTTGGTAGCCACTCCTCGTAGGAAAGCTGTAGTGGTGGCTGTAGCTCTTGTGGAATGAGGTCTGATATTTTCAGGAGTTGTCTTCCCATGAAAAGAGTAGCAAAATCTTATGCAATTTCCTATCCATTTTGAGATTGTCTGTTTTGAAATTGCTTTTCCTTGCATTCCTGTTGCATATGCTACCAACAGTTGGTCAGTTTTTCTGTTGGTCTTAGTTCTGTCCAGGTAGTAGCGTAATTGTCTGTGCACATCCAAGGTATGTAGCAGTCTTTCCCCCCTGTTCTGTGGGTTGGGGAAGAATGTAGGTAAATGAATTGCTTGGTTCAATGATACTCTGGAGACCACTTTTGGCATAAAGGTAGGGTTGGTCCTCAGAGACACTCTATCCTGATGAAAGATAAGAAAGGGCTGTACTGCCATTAATGCCTGTAATTCAGAAACCCTTCTTGCTGAAGTGATTGCTAGCAGGAAAGCAGTTTTCCAGGACAAGAACTGTAGATCTGATGTTGCTGCCGGTTCAAAAGGGGGAAGTGTTAGCTTTTCCAGCACAAAGTTGAGATCCCATGTAGGTAAAGGTGGTTTTCTTGGAGGCTTTACGTTTTTGATTCCTCTCAAGAACTGTCTGAGTAGAGGATGTGAGAAGACTGGAGGATCCATGTTGTATTCTGCTGAGATTGCTGATGCATGAATCTTGATGGAGGAGTAGGAGAGGCCATTGTGGAATAGTTCTGCTAAGTATTCCAGGATGTGTGCTATGTTTGCCAATGAAACATTTTCCCCCTTTTTGGCACTCCACATGAGGTATCTTTTCCATTTGGCTGAATAATTTTTCCTTGTGGAGGGTCTGCGAGCCTCCAGGATAATGTCCTTAACCCTCTGAGATAAATCTGGGTTATTTTGTCTTATGCAATATTCCAAGCAGTTAGCTGCAGTGTTTTCAAGTTTGGATGTAGGATCTTGTAGTTGTTCTGTGTTAGGAGTAAGGGACATAGAGGTAGAGACCATGCATGTGCCCGGGACATGCTCCTCAGCAGCGGGTACCAATGTTGCCTCGGCCAGTCTGGAGCTATCAGGATTACCCTTGGCTGATCCTCTTTGATCTTCAGTAGGACTTTGTACATCAAAGGAAGAGGTGGGAATGCATATGCTGGTCAGGTTTTTCCAGCTGAAAGAAAGGGAGTCCACCCTCCAAGCAAGTGGGTGGAATGCTCTTGTGCAGAATTTCTTCAATTGGTGATTGTGTGGGGAGGCGAACAGGTCTATCTCTGGTAGTCCCCATTTCTTTGTTATGGTTTGAAGATATCTGGATGCAGCATCCATTCGTGAGCATCCGTGGTAGTTCTGCTTAAGATGTCTGCTAGTGAATTTTCTTTTCCTGGTACAAATCTGGCCTGAAGTTGTATGTTGAGATTCAGGGCCACATTCCACAGGTCCATTGCCATCCGGCATAGAGGGTATGAGTGTGTACCTCCCTGTTTGTTGATGTACCACATGACTGTGGTATTGTCCGTCCTTATCAGTAAGTGACCTTGTTGAAGGAATGGTTGGAATGTCTGGATTGCATGTTTCACTGCCAGCATCTCCTTTAGATTTATGTGTAGATTTAGCTGGTCTTGGGTCCATAGGCCTTGTATGCACTTGTCCACCATATGCGCCCCCCCAGCCTAGGTCTGAGGCGTCCGTGGTGATAGTTCGGCTTGGATGAGGTTTGTGGAAAGGCAGTCCTCTGTTCAACCGACAGGCCTGAGCCCACCACTGGAATTCTTGCTTTAAGCATGGAATCATTGGAATCTGGGCTTCTAGACTGTGCTTGTGTTGAGACCATACATTCCTTAGGTACCATTGCAACTTTCTCATATGTAGTCTGGCATGCGGAATCACAATTATGCAGGATGCCATGTAACCCAGGGCTTGCAGGACTTTCCTTGCAGTAAGCTGAGTTTGTGTTGTTAATGTCATGTAATACACTGGGAGCTGCTTTTGTTTATCTTCTGTGAGAAAAGCCATCTGAGTTGATGTATCCAGTTCTGCCCCCAAGAATGTTATCCTTTGGGATGGTACCAGTCTTGATTTTTGCATGTTGACTGTGTATCCCAAGGCTTGTAGCAATTGTATGACTTTTTCCAAATTTTTTGTTAGTTTTGTCTTGTTGTCCGCTTGTATTAGGCAGTCGTCCAGGTATGGATAAATTTGAATTCCCTGAAGCCTGCAATGAGCAATTACTGATGCCAGGCATTTCGTGAATACTCTGGGCGCAGTAGATAAGCCAAAGGGCAATGCTGAGAATTGATAATGCTCTGATCCTGCAAGAAATCTGAGGTGTCTTCTGCAGTCTGGTCGTATAGGGACGTGCAGGTATGCCTCCTTGAGATCTAGAGTTACCAGCCAAGACTCCTTGCCCAGCATGGGAAGAAGTTGCTGGAGGGTCAGCATTTTGAATTTTGGAACAATGAGGTATGTGTTCAGAGCGGACAAGTCGAGAATAGGTCTCCATTGATTTTCTTTTCTTGGTACAAGGAAAAGCCTGGAGTAAAATCCTTGGCCTTGTTCCATAGGCGGTACCTTTTCTATAGCTCTTATCCTTAGTAAGTTGTTGATTTGTCTTAGAGCGTCTGTTTTTTGGCTTGGTGGTAGGTTTGGCATTCCTCTCTTTTTTTGGTAGAGTGTGGAAGTGAAACCTGTGGCCTTTGTCTATTGTCTGTAAAGTCCATTTGTCTCCTGTAATGTAATGCCAGTTGTGGTAGAATAAAGCTAGTTTTCCACCCAAGGGTGCTTCCAGTTGTTTCCTGGTAGGCGGAATCAGAGCCAAGTCATTGTGTCTGTCCAGTGGTAGTGGTTGTAGTTGAATCTGTGGCAGTACCTCTGCGATTGGTAGGCTGCCACTGACGTCCCCTGTAGGCACCCCTGGATTGACCTCTGCCTCTTGGGCGTCTATTTCTGCCTCTCTGTGCTCTAGAGGTGTCTGGAAAGGACCAATTTTTCGAAGGCCAATTTTTGCTAAACCTTGGAGGTTGGACCTGTAAGAAATCCTTGATTGTTTGGACAGATTTAGCTTTTTCCTCCACCTTCTTTAGAACCTCCTGTGCAGGGGAGCCAAACAAACTTTGTTTCTCCATTGGGGCATCTAGGAGTTTTGACTTAACATGGTCTGGTAAGGATTGTTCTTTTAACCAAGCATGCCTTCTAATCACTGTACCAGTCATAGCTGATCTAAAAGAAGCCTCCAGTGCATCATAGCCACATTTTAGAAAATGGTTACTGACTTGTTGAGAGTTATGTACCAATTCCTGAAGGGACTTGCGGTCTATAGGTTCAGGGGAGGATAGTTTTTTATTTAGCTGGTCTAACAAAAATTCCTGGTACTGAATCATGTGGAATTGACAGTTTAAGGCCCTGGCTGAAAGAGTAGCAGAAGTATAAACCTTTTTACCCCACCTCTCTAATGCTCTAGATTCCCTTTCAGAGGGGAGAGGATTTTGGCAGAGGCAGCTGCCAGCCTTAGGGCCCTGTGAAATGGTTTCAGGATCTGCCACAGGAGCCTTATACAAATGGTAGTGTGTGTCCGGGACCCTGTAATATCTGTCTGGCTTGGCCGGGGCCGGAGGAAGAGAATCAGGGGCAGTACAGGCATCATTGTATGCATCATCAACAACTGTTAGTACTGGAGGAATGGCTAAAGGTCTATGCTGTGGTAAGTGTAAGAAAGTCCTTAGCCTTTTCCTTGAATCTGAAAAATCCTGGCCCTGCCATTGAAAGTGTTCCCTCATAGCATGTAAGGTTTCCCCAAAGGAAAATTCTTCAGGAGGAGAAGCAGAAGGAATGGAATCTTCTGCATCAGAATCCTCATAAGGAGAATATCGGCCTTCCTGTGGGTTTGAGACATCTGAGTCATCCGAGGAATTGTCTGTGGAAACAGGTTCCGGGAGTTCAGTCCTAGGCCTCTTCTCTAGAGGGGGTTGAGAGGCCCTGTCTGGCTGTGGTTGGGATCCCCTGATTAAAGAAATGAGATCCTCAGCCAGGCTGAGCATTTGAGAACTAGAGGTAGGCCTGTGAGAAGGAATTTTGGCAGGTAAGGCCTTAGGAGATTTAGCTGCTTTAGCCCTGGCAAAAGCCTTGATAGACATGGATGCAGGGGGTCTAGCAGCCCCACGTGCAGGGGTAGATATGTCTAAAGGAATAGTATCTGACAAATCCTGGGTGCTTGTTTCTGTAGGAACAATTTCTGAAGCCGATTCAGCCATGCTCTGTGAAGCCTCGGCTTCCGGAGGCCTGTTTTCGGCCGAAGAAATAATCGAGGACTCGGTTTCAGCCGAAACCGAGACACTCGTGGTTGGCCTGGCCGTGGTTTCAGCAGAAACCGCGGCCCGCGAGTGTCGGTCCTTTTCCTTGCGGTTTTTAACTAATTGTGCTGTCGGAGTCTCCGACGGCATTTTGTAAGCAAAAGCGGGACCAAAAAACTCCTCTGCAAACTCCGACAGACGTCTAAGCGTCCGTCGGTTGAAAGAAGCACAGGCTAAACATGCTGATACATCGTGGTCTGGGCCTAAACAAGGGAGGCAGTAAGAGTGGAAATCCTTATGAGGTATTTGTTTCCCACAAGTTAAACAATTATTTACTTTGTCTGACATTGGCTGAGGCAAGAAAGAGTCCCCAACGGGTACCAGCTTTTAGAAGTCTTCGGTAGTAGAAATCTCTGGATCTCAGCGACCGGCACTTGCGAACAGCTTCTGCTTGCACCGCGGCAAGAAAGACTGAGGAAAATGGCGTCGGCTGATGCCTTTATACCACAGCAGCTATGACGTCGGGTGGAGTGCGACATCAGCCGAGGCCAGACCCAGACTTTGGAATCCGGCCGACCGAAGGGCTGCCTGAGGCAGGACAACCCATATGTTAGGACTGCAGATGCATCCTTGAAGGACATCTGGGGGTGGGTAAAGTTTTTGCTTAATCTGTCAGCCAGCAAGTTTGCTATATCTATGGCATTTGTATATGTGGTATTTAAATGTAACCTACCTAAACCCCAAAGACATCTAGATGAAGTACCCTTAACAAACTTCCTCAGCCATCCTGAATGCACTCTTTCAAAATAACACCCACATCAACCCATACAGCCACATCTCATGGAGCCTCTACTTTTAAACCCATATGGCAAGCCACCACAGACTCTAACATATTCTGTTCAATGGAGGCCTCATTGTGAGATACGCTGATGTCCCTCTCACCAGGCTGACTAAAGAGAAAGTCATAATCAGTTGCTTATCAGGGGACAGGATCCATCACATTGGTAATGCACTCATGTCACTGGACCACAAGTACCAGTATGACTCAGTAATAATCCATGTGGGTGTAAATGACCTGAGATGTACCATCCTACACAGTATGAAGAGGGACATCGTGGAGCACTCAAAATGCGTGTCTCAGGCGCATAGCATTAAGCATCATTTTACCTTCTCCTAGGATGATGCCACAGTATGAAGAAAAGATGACTGACTTTAATAATTGGCTTAGTTTCTGGTGTCATTCTACAGTGATGCAATATTTGTCAGCATAGAAGGATATGGTTAACGGACCATGCTGCTTTGCCAGGGATGGTTTGTACAGCTCACATCCATTAAACGCCACTCAAACTTCTGTCATTACAATCTGGTATCAGTCAGTAAGCAAAATATCTGCAGAAAAATATTTGCAGAAGTAAAACTCATTCAAATAATTCTACATTAAAGAGATTTGTAACTAATGAAGAGACTGCTACTAGCAAGCAACTTTATATTTCAGTGGTTCATCTACAAATCCCCCCCCCAACCCTAAAGCCTCAACTGATACTTAAAGCTACATTCCACTTCCCCTCTAATTCCAGATCACTCCCTAAACCTAAATTACCTTAGACCTCCTGCTCACCATGGCTCAGTAAACTGAAAATTCTCATCCCCCTCCCTCCCTAACCCTAATGTTCTTATCACTCCCTAAACCTAAAATCCCCTGTCTTCTCCCTATACTAAAAATACCCTTCACCCTCCGGTCCATGAGCTCTTAACCTAAAATCCCCACCTCCAAACCTAAAGTCCAGACCATTCCATAAAATGTAAATTCCATGTCCCCTTCTAAACCTTAACATCTCTGTTATGCATTAAACCTAAAATTCCTGTCCCTTCCACTCTCTGTTCCCATATCTATACCTAAAATCACCCTCCCATCTCCCTTTCTCCACTTAGCTGGTCCACAGCAAGCACTTGCTTTCATCCATTTCCTAGGAAGCAAGCAGATGGTATGGCAGTTGTGATGCTGAACCTACATTTAATTTTGAGCATGAGCAAATGATCAGATGGGTTTACAGCCAATGGAGTTCCTGTCTGCATGTTTCTGACATTCAAGCAGGTGGAACACCCACTACACCAGATTTAGATGGTGAACTACTTCATATGCTATGAACAAAGTGAAGAGAAATTGGACAGAATACAGAATGCCATTACCTTCGACTACAGTAACATCATATAAGGTGTTGCTACTATTATGAATTACTACTAATATGAAATTATTATGGAATGCTTGGTTGTTGTTGTTGTTGTGTCTTTCGGCTTTTCCCAGTTAGGGGTCGCCACAGCGGAACTCCGGTGGACTCCCAATTAAGTATGACATCCACTTTAGATTATGTTCAGAACCCAACTCTCTCTGAAACAATGTGATTCCAGTAAAGAGGATGGAGTGTCAGAAAGAGAAAGATTTCCAGAGCTGGGGATGTTGAACAGAGAGGTAATCATGCTGACTGAGAGGAATGTACTTTACTTTCAGAGACATTTCCTTTCTTTATTGAGCCTCCTTTCCATTTCTAAAACCTCATGACTAGCTCTACAATGCTTACATTGTTTGTTAGAAAAAGGAACTAAAGAGGAGGAAAGCTATTTGTTGTGAAAAAAAACAAGGTTGAAAAATCTGAATCAGTCCAGCAATTAGTTTTCCCACAAGTACATCTGCTGCACAGAGACAAAACACACCAAACAAGTCTCTGTTTCAGATTACACATCAGGAAACATTTAAGAGTGAAGCTAAGCAAATTTCCTCAAAAGTGCTCTTGATGTAGTAGATCTGGAAGGAGGTCAGCAGCATCATGAGTGTATGCTAAAATTTCTTTAGTCACCGGAGAAATGGATATTACAGAAGCATTTAATTAATTATTTTACTCAGAAGAAGAGAGGTTAATCATAAATGTCTCCACATTCCAAAAAAACACAAGAAAAAACTTCAACAAATGAATGTGACAGTTTAAATTCCTGAAAGTTAAAGAATACAGTTATGCTCACCATATGATGAGTGTTACAGTAGCCTTAACTATATGTTTTATATTTTGCATAGGCTATAACAGTCAGATAGCTTCCAAAGCTTCAGGGTACATTCCATGGGTCTAAACCATCAGTGAGATTCAAAAGAGTAAACACAGACCTTTCCTGTGACCAAACAGCAAGTTCTTATAAGGCTTACAAGGATGGATGGTCGTCTTATGCTGCTTTTTTGCTAGGCAGACAAGTTCCCTTTGGGGAAAGAAATCTTCCATTTTAGAAAAAAAAGTTATGTACTCATAGGTAGGTACTAGCCTATCGGCCCGAAGGCATTTATAAGCCTAACCAGAATTGTGTTGGCTTTCGCCGCCCCCTTAGATTAGTTCCAACAGAGCCATTGAAGTGATCTCCGGGGTAAACTTTCCGTTTCCCATCCACTCATCAAGGTTTCTCTTGAAGAGGGTTAGCGAGGATCTCTGCCTAATGTAGACTGGAATCTTGTTTCAAAGCATGGGAAGTCTCTGGGACAGGAATCTATCCCTCCAGCACGTCCTATTTATTGTTGTGGTGAGGTTTAGATCCCTAGAGTGTGTGGCTCGAGGGGATAAGGTTTTCTTTAGGTGGAGCATGTCCATCAATTCCGGCTTGGACATGGCCTTGTATGTCAGGCAGAGATCACCTCTGAATATGCGGTATGGAACCGAGTACAGCTGGAGTTTCTTCAGTCAAGCTGCATAGGGCATCTGTTTGAGGCCAGTGATCCTCTTAGTGAGGTACTTCTGTGGCCTTTCCAGCTGTTGCAGGTGTCTTGTAAGGTACATCCCAAATGGGGCATTGTACTTTATGATGGGTCTGATGAGTGATGCGTAGAGGGGCACAATAACCTCTTTTGATCTGGATGCAAACCCTTTTATGATTAGGTGGTCCACATAGGAGGATTTTCTAACCACTTTGGCAATGTAATTTTCAAAGGAGAGATTACTATCTACTTGGGTCCCCAAATCCCTTATTACGTCTTCCATATTCAGGGGGCTACCAGCTATGTGGTAGTTTGTGGGTACTTTGTTTTTTCCAAAGGGGATGACTATGCACTTTTTGGCATTTAGCTTGAGGCTATGATTTTGACACCAGGTGTCTGTCTCAATGAGACCCTTTTGGAGGATGTCTGTGTCAGCCGGAGAGTCAATTATAGCCCCTAGTTTGCAGTCATCTGCAAACTTGGTCAGCCATAGTGCTCCTGTTCTTGCCTGTACCTCTGCAAAGTATATGCCGAACAGGAGGGGGTCCTAGGACTGAGCCCTGGGGAATGCCACTTGTAACCGGTTTAGAGTCAGACCTAGCTCCCGCAACTCTTACCATGTGGGTTCTGTCTGTGAGCCAGTTGGCAACCTATCTCGTGATGTAGAGGTTTATGTTCAAGCTGATGAGCTTGTCTATAATACCAGAATGGGGAATGGTGTTGAAGGCTTTTGCGAGGTCTAGGTAGGCTGCGTGTACCACCTTTCCCTTGTCTATAGCCTTGGTAACTGTCTCAAAGAAGTCAACCAGGTTTAGGAGGCATGATCTGCCCTTAACAAAGCCGAACTGGGCAGGGTCCAGTGTTTGGAGTTTCCCAATGTCTCTGTAAATGAGTTCCATGATGATGCACTCCATAGCCTTGCAGACCAAGCTAGTCAGGCTTATAGGTCGATAGTTGCTGGGGTCTGTTGTGGCTCCACCTTTGTGGAGCGGAATAACTGTTGCTGTGCACCACTGTATGGGTACGTAGCCTGTGGAGAGGCTGAGTTTGAACAGTGTGTTTAGGTGAGGGGTTAGTTCGTCTTTGAGCTCATGTAAGATGCAGCCTGGGACACCATCAGGTCCCACTGATGCTGTGTTTTTGGTTTTGGAGAGGGCTGTTTTAACCTGTTTGTGATTTCAGGGGGCTCTACATTCTTCTGGTATGTTTATGGGCCCTTTTGGGGGGTGAGAGGGGGTGAAGTTTGCACTGAACCTGTCTGCCAGGATGTTGGCAATATCAGTTGATTCAGTGTATTTTGTGCCATTCTGCACTAACTCCAAGCAGATCTGAGCATTGCCACTTAGATTCTTGACATAGCTAAAGAATGCCTCGTGGTTATCTTTGGAGTCCTTGGCAATTTTTCTTTTGAAGCTCGCCTTGGATGATTTTATGAGGGATCGTAGTTTCTTGCTGATACTGATCAGGGATGTCTTCCCTTCTTGGGATTTTACTCTTTTCTGTACTAGTTTCCTCAGTAATTTTCAAGTGTAGTACCTCGCAGGATGCGCACTAACAAAACCTGCCCCAAGCATGCCTCCAGCCTTGTGGAGGCAGCAGCAGTATGATTATTCAACAGTTTGCGGACTGGAAGTTAATTAATATTCAGCATCTGTGCCAAAAGCAACCCAAATGACATTAATGTAATGTTGTATTAGGAACATAACACTTCATTCAGTACCAAAAAGGAAATGTTTTATTAGGGACATAAAACTAAAATGCCTGCAATAAGTCACAGTTCAGTCAGTCAATTGGGCAGAGTTCACACCATTTCTCTAAACGTTACTATTACATTTTAATGGCTTTAAGGACATGTGCTTGCAAGAAAGCGGGGGGTGTGGGGGGGCAGCGGGGCTTGCCCCTCTGAAAAAAAGAGAAAGGAGTTTGTTGTGATAATGAATATTTAGCAGTTTACACAAAGTGACATGCGAATTTGCATGCCTGTCCGTCTTCCTGGATATCCTTGCCCATTTAGCATGCCAATCAATGATGGCACACCCAAAGCTGTGCAGAACTAACTGTGAGGTACTACACTTGGAGATTACCTTTTCCTCCTTCTATTGTATAGCTTGTTTATGTCAGGGGTCCACCAGACTGGTTTCCTTTTCTTGGAGAAGTTAGTCTTGGTTTTGCTTGGGATAGCACAATCCATGCATTCTTGACCAACATGTGTCTGTTGTTGTAAGAAATTCCTTTTATATTACACAGGGGATTGTGTCTAGATCTAGGGATGTCACTGACTCCCTTTACTCAGCCTTCATCAGGCCAGTCATTACGCATAATGCCCCTTTTGGTATGTGTTTGTTGAAACACATGCAATAACTGGAGCTCCCACAAAGCTACCTTACTAAAAGGATACAAGGCTTAAACAACAGGTCCTACATGGAGCAACTGAAACCCCTGTCACTATACTTGGTAACCTACACACTTGTAAGATGTGAGCTGTGTATGGCATAGAAGGCATCCTCTGACCTATTACTAATAGATTTACTGCACATCTTTAAGTCAAATTCCATCAGAAGTACTTTGCCTAGGCATCTAAACCCCATTCTACAACATTAATAGGGCAGTTTGGAGGGACAGGTATATTTCACAGAGGAAACCACTGCTGTGGAACAGACTCCCCATCCACATAAAACAGTTCATCCCTGTCCATTTGCAAAATTTACCCTAAAACTGCCCCATGCACTACAAATGGGCAGATGCAGTTCCTAAATGCTGTATCCTAGGCATGGGTATCTATGGTATGATCCCAGTTATTCTCATTAGGGGTAATATGTAATTATCAACCATGGGACAGATAAGGCCAATATATATAACCAGTGTGATAGGTTATTTCAAACACAAAAAGGTAAATTAGCTAGATGAAATGGCCTGCACCATTTACCTCCTTACTCCCCCTCCTTTTCACTCATTTCCTAACTTTATCTAGATATGTAATAATGAGAAGTTTTGTATCTACCATAACGCTCCATGTTAGTTGTCTTCTTCTCGCCTTCTTTCTTGCTGGATGGGCTCTGACTCGGCCTATTACTAAAGCTCGAGAGCTATTTTTACCGGCTCGAGGCTATCCTATATCCCATAATGCTAAGCGTCATATACCCAGATCTCGTTTGATAGCTAACACTATGGACATACATGTCCCCACCATAACAGAGAATATATATATATATACATACATATATATATATATATATATATATATATATATATATATATATATTTATATATATATACATATATACCTCTATATATCTAAGCTCTTATATATATATATATATATATATATATATATATATATATATATATATATATATAAAACTCTTATAAGAGTTACCAAGAAAAGGAAGAGAGGTAGCTAAGGGGATAACTCTTGTGATAACACATCTCAGAATATACCCTTGGTCTTGCCAGGCTAGGGGGATGGAGGGTGGGACGCAAGAAAGAAGGCGAGAAGAAGACAACTAACATGGAACGTTATGATAAGTACATAACCTCTCAATGTTAAGTTGTCAATCTCGCCTTCGTTCTTGCTGGATGGGACAGCGTCCCTAGCACCTTAGTCCTGGGTGGCTCAATGGAACAGACTCTTGAGTACAGTGGAACCAAAATCAGCCCGACTTCTGGAGGCCATGTCCAGCTTGTAATGAGAAATGAAGGTATGAAGAGAGGCCCATGTGGCCACTGTACAAATGGAATCCATTAGCAATCTTGCCTGAAAGGCTACTGAAGAAGCTAATGCTCTGGTTGAGTGAGCTCTTGGCTTAATACGGAGCTCTTTATGCCTCAGTTGGTAAATCAACATGATAACAGAGGTCAACCACCTGGACAAGGTTACTTTGGAAACTGGCAGGCCTTGCTTCCTTCCGTAAGACAGGAAGAGCTGTTCTGATTTCCTCGTCTGCTTGGTTCTATCCAGGTAGAAGCATAATTGACGGTGAACGTCCAGACAATGTAACTTAAGTTCAGACCTATTGGTATAAAGTGGGAAGAAGACAGGAAGATCGATGGTCTGATTCAGATTTTTTTCAGAGAGTACTTTGGGTGAAAAGGATGGATTAGTCCTAAGTGACACTCTATCTTTGTGAAAAAACAAGGTAAGGAGGGCGAACACAAAGGGCTTGAAGTTCCGATACCCTTCTCGCCAGACCTCCCAACCGTTCCGAATTACTCGGTTTTTACCGAGTTTTGGGGTCCAAATGAAGGGGTGTCACGATTCCCGAGTGGCATCCCTTCATTTCCGATTTTTTTCTTTTCTTTTTAAAAATTTCTCGCTGTCGGCGCTGACGTCATCACGTGTGCGATAACGTCAGCGCCGTCAGGCAACCAGCCAGTCGGAATTGAGCTCAAGGAGCTCGCATGAGTCGCATGATTTGCATCATCATTTCCAAATTCCAGCTAGCAGTTTGAATTAACCGCGAAGCTGAAGTAACGTGGATAGCAAGCCAGGAAGCTGATCTGAAGCAAAAGCAAATGTGGACGTGGATAGCATCGGTCCGGGAAGCTGAAGCAAATGGGGACGTGGCTACAGCGAGGAAGCAAATGGGGACATGGCTACAGCGAGGAATAGAGAGCGAGGAAGCTGAAGCAAATGGTGGATACAGCGGTAACAGCGGATAGCAGCAGCATGGGGAACGGGAACAGAGGGTCGCGAGGATGGTAGCAGCATGGGGAACAGCAGCCGGATAGGAAGAGCACTACTCAGGGTAAGTGTGTGTGTGTGTGTGTGTGTGTGTGTGTGTGTGTGTGTGTGTGTGTGTGTGTGTGAATATTTGCTTCAACCAGCTCCTTCCTCCAATGTAGGGGAGTGTATCACACTTGTGTTTTAGTACAGCTCTCAGTCTCCTTAAGAGCTTTAGAACCTTTCCGCCTAGGAAGGTGTAGTTCTATATTCATTTGTTTTAGTGGCAAAGAGAAGATAAAACCGTTTGCTAGAGACTGAGTAACTTCTGCTATACCAACTTCTACCAGGCTATTTTTACAGTACTTGATGCATCTTTTCTGCAAAGGCTTTTGCGCGCTGTGGTGGTATTTTCCGTGCTACATTTTAAACCAAACAAATTTTACTTTGGCTCGTTTTAGTTTTTATTCCTGTTGTATACCTACTTCAGCCAGTGCATGTCATTTTGTTTCTAGCCGGGTGACATGCTTTGTTTCAAAGGGGCCCTAAAGTCACATATACCCTATGAATGGTGGCTTTTTTTCTCTTAATTGTTAAAATGCCTTATTTTGTCTAAATAAGTCTGTACTTTCTGAAATGGTTACCTAGGTTTAGAGTTGTCTTTTGTTACTATTCTGTAAGTTAAAGAAATAAGTTCCTCCAGTTTTCCTTCCCCTATCTGTTAAGGAAGGGGTATTAAATGTAAAATGCTTAGCAGTGATGAGTACTTAAATACAGACTGCACTATAGGTAATAAATGAACTTATTTAGAGAATTCAGGAGTATAACTGTTCCAGTTAAGGAAGGATTTTGGGTGGCTTGACTTGAGAGCTCACAATACTATATGTAATGAGTTGGAAGTTCCTACATTAGTTCTGCTCAAATATGGGCTTTTCACATGTTTAAACTCTACCCCTATCTAATAAGTGATTGTGTGGAAAAATTCAGACCACATTTCTCTCCTTGGTGCACCAGGAAGGTTGGCTGCTCCAGTTTAACAAATGCTGTGTCTATAGCTCAACGTGATACTGGCTCACTCTCTTCACCGCCAGTCTTACACCTGGGGCACCAATTTATGCCAACCCTGATATGTAGGTGACTATAAATCATGATAGAACCCCTCGCTGCAAAGTTGTGTGTGGGGCTGTAAAACCCTTATCTGCTCGCACCTTAACTATGGTTATTTCAAGTCTGCCACTTTGATAACTTCCTTAATCAAAGGTTTCTGCTATAGCCATCACTGTATTAATACTAATGACACAAGATCCAGGTTTCTAGTTCTGATCTAGAGCTGTAATGTGACAACATTGTTAATAGCAAACTGCCTTTCAGACCTGCTTTGGAGGTATTTAATTTCCACAGCCTTAGCATTTTTAATGGTCTCCTGGGAAATTGCCTGTTGTGCATGTCTGGCTGCTCCTGTTCTAAAAGAGTATAGAATGCATCCTTCAATGCAAGATCTACACTGACCCATTGCCTTCAGTGCTTCCCTTGCTTCAAATTCTGCATATGGAGTTCCTTGCTGGGGGCAAAATCAAGAATCTTCTGTGTAATGTACTATGTTCTTACCATGTGCTTGCAAAATAGTCTAGCAAAAGCTTTGCTTTCCCAAATAGAAGTCTGTCTAAAATCTAACATCACTCTGGGCAGAGCTGTGTGCTGTCTCATCTTGGGCTGAACTAGCTCAAACCACCTGAAAACTCCTTTTAAAGCTGTTAAACCTTGAATAAAGATTTTCTCATATCCATCTTGTCACATTTGGGAGTATATCCCACAAAATCAGAAATGCTATCAGGCCAGTTGGACATTACCCACCAGGGCTCTGGGGCACTTCTTGCTTAGCCTTGTAACATGCTTTTTTGAAAAGCTTTGGTTTTGTCTGCCCAAAACACAATTTTATAAAACCAATTTATAACTACTAAAGGCATTATTACTTTATCCTGACTATAATCTGCATTTAGCATTGTAAAAAAGAATGGCCTCCCAGTGGAACTGGACAACACTGACTTGATGCAATGAAATGTTATACCTCCCTTTGTATGTTGCTGCTGTTCAGAACTGAGACCAAACTTATCAGCTATCTGGTTTTGTAGGGCTATACAAGAAAAAGTATATCCAACGGTGCCAAAAATAGAGCCATTCCACAAGATCATAAGTTTACCCTGGGATCTCTTGTGTCCCCTTCTTGACAGATGTACAGTAAACTAACCTTAAAGGGTTACCTTCTGTGACTTGCTATACAGAGACACAATCAACTAATCTAAAAGGGTGGCGAAAGCTAAACACACTCTGGCTAGGCTTGTAAATGCCCTGGGCAGATAGCCTAGTATCAACCTATGAACCTATGAACCAAATTATATGAGCGTTGACCACGAATCGACATTTTCACAACTGATTAAATTCCAGAGGATATTGTACTGGTCATCTCTCTTTGTAATCTTCTAACCTGCTCCAAGCGGATTATGGTTCACTGGCCAAAAGGAGTCTATTGACAATTTTTCTGCTAAGAGTTAGTATGAGGCTTGAGCTCACTAGTGTTATAATAGTCAGGAGACAGTACATTTATGCCACTGTATTTCTACTTGTTTGTGAACTGTTGTCCTGGTCGTGCTTTGGTCTGCATCATTTTAACCAGTTTAGCAATCTGAATGCTTTATCTGCTACTCTTCACTGCAGTTTTTCCTGCTTAACCTGGGCATATTCAGTTATACCATTCAAGACACATGGATATGGGCTTATTATTTAAGCTTTGCATTTCATGTAGGAATGGGAAGAAATGAGGATTGTTCCAATACATCTTCAACATCTGATAGAGAAACTATATGCTACAGCAAGACAATATTATGTAGTGTTTCAAGTATTGTTTTGTTGAGTGAAATTAATGCAAAGTCTGTCAATAG
Source organism: Protopterus annectens (assembly GCF_019279795.1). NCBI lineage: Eukaryota > Metazoa > Chordata > Ceratodontiformes > Protopteridae > Protopterus > Protopterus annectens. The sequence goes on from NC_056732.1 coordinate 1,912,919,267, forward strand.
GTTCACTAGATTAATTGTGAAAAAATGTTATCTAAATTGTAGCATTTGTTCAAAATGTTCTAGAATTTTAAGATGCAGGAATCAAAATGTGTTTTATTCATTCCATGGAGTACAGCAAGCCAAAATGCAGTTATTTCTTTGAAATTCAAAAGACTCAAGACTTTTGCTGACAAGTCTGTGGTCAGTTGGATTACTGTACTAGCTCTTATTTGTATTGTAAGTCTTGCCAGACTGTTATTGCAAAAGGCTCATGTGGTATATCTAATGGAAACTAACATTCTGATAAAATCAATAAATTTACTATCTGCTCTTTTTATTTTTTTATCTGTCTTAAAGACAGAATTGTGTTGTTTAAAGTCTCAGTCAGGTCATCAGAGTTTTAAGTGACGAGCCACTGTGTTTGTAACCTAATTAGAATTAGACTAATAAGGATGAACAAAAGCTTTAAATATCTTTTATTAAAAATCATTGCATGTGTCTCGCTTAGTAACTGACAAATTACCAATCAAGACAGTGGAAAATGTAATATGTCTATCTTTCAATGATTTATCATATGTTCTGGCTGCAGGGGGACTCTGGTGCCATGTTTTGGTTGTCTGTTCTTCAATTTGCGTTCAAAAGTTTGTATCCCACAATTCCATTGGAGTGGGTGGGGTTACATACTTATGTATGCAAATTAGATGTTAATCAGCGTACAGATTTGTACCTATTTTTCATGGGCCTTGTCCAGATTTTTGATATTTCCAGGTTGAGAGGTATGCTTCTCGCTGAAGTGATGGCTACTAAGAACAGAGTTTTCCAAGAGAGCAACTTTAATGAACAGGAAGCCACAGGCTCAAAGGGAGGGAGAATTAAAGACGACAGCACCAAATTTAGGTCCCATGGTGGGGGAGGATCTTTTACCGGGGGCCTAAGTAAGAGGGTTCCTTTTAGAAAGGCTTTACAAAGTTTGTGTGACATAATGCTAGTCTCTGACAATCCAACATGAAAATTTGCAATAGCTGCCAGCTGAACTCTGATGGTGGCTGAAGAAGAACCCATTTGAAAAAGTTCTGCCAAAAACTCTAAAACTGTATGGACAGGAGCTGTAAAAGGGTCAACTTGTTTCTCTCCTGCCAAAACAGAGAAACGCTTCCATTTGCTAGCATAAGTCTTTCTGGTAGCAGACTTGTGCGAAGCAAGGATGATGTCACAAACTGAATGAGAGATTGAGGGAAGCCTGGCTAGGGTTGGAAGTGGAGCAACCAAGCTGTGAGGTTGAGAGATTGAAGAGACTGATGCAGTCCGCCCGACTGATGTGTTATAAGATCTGGCGCTGGGTCCAGATGCCAGGGCTGATCTAGTAGATGACGTTGCAGGAACGGAAACCAAATTTGTCAAGGCCAGTAAGGGGCAACAAGTTCATTCTGGATCTCAACAACAGTTGCTTTCTGGATTAACTGAGTAATTAAGGGAAAGGGGGGAAAAGCATACAGAAGACCTGGGGCCAATCGTGGACTAGAGCATCTCTGGGGGGAAGACCTGGGAGAGGGAAGAGGGTGAAGAAGTCTTGGCACTTGCTGTTTTGAGGGGTTGCAAAAAGATCACAGCAAGGCTGACCCCCACCTTCTGAAAAATTTTTCCGCTACTAGCTGGTTGAGAGACTACTCGTGGGGCATGAGAATGGCTCTGCTCAGCCTGTCCGCTATGACGTTGGACTTCCCAGGGATATGCGTTGCTACCAGAAACCATTGAGAAAAGATCGCCCACTGCCAAAGTTTGAGTGCTTCCCGACATAGGGGGTAGGACCTGGTTCCGCCCTGCTTGTTGATGTACCACACTACAGACATATTGTCTGTCTGAATTGCAATAGTCCCGGTGGGTAGAGAGTCTTGAAGGGCCTGCAATGCTAAAAGTACCGCTCTCATTTCCAAGACATTTATGTGCAGGTGGCCTTCGAAAGGTTGCCATGTGCCCTGAACTGTCCTGCCCTGAAAATGCCCCCCCCCCACCCGATCAGGGAGGCATCCGTTGTCACAGTAGCAACAGGAGGAGGAAGGACAAAAGGTCTGCCCTGAAGAACCTGAGGGGAGACCATCCACCACGAAAGGTGCCTTTTGCATGACTGAGTGATTAGAATGCTGTGTGACACTGGAAGCTGTTGAAAGGACCACTGGGAAAATAGCATCCATTGCAGGATCCGCATGTGAAAGCAAGCTAGGGGGAGTAATGTGATGGCTGCTGCCATGAGACCTAGGGTTTTTAGTACGAATCTGGCCTGGACTCTGCTCTCTTGTAGTAGGATTTGAACATGATCGCGAATGTCTGAAATCCTTTGTACAGGCAGTTTTGCTGACAGTTCCACAGTGTTTAAAATGGTGCCTATGAAGGTAATAGATTGACAAGGTGACAAGGTAGACTTTTCGGAGTTTATAGAGATACCTAGCTCATTGCAAATTTGGAGGGTATAATCTCTGGAATGAAGTAGCTTGGTGGTGGCAGTAAGGAGCCAGTCGTCTAAGTATGGAAACACCTGAAATCCTTGTCGTCTCAGGTGAGCCGGAACCACTGCCATGCATTTGGTAAACACCCTGGGGGCTGTGGTGAGGCCAAAGGGCAGGGCTCTGAATTGGTAGTGACTGGCTCCCAGCCGGAAGCGGAGAAACCTCCTGGAGCGCCCGTTCATTTTGATATGATAGTACGCATCCTGAAGGTCTATAGATCACATCCAATTGTCCTGACCCAGAAAGGGTAGAATGGACTGAAGCGTGACCATCCAGAATTTCATTCTTTGAACAGACTTGTTCAGCCTGCTGAGATCCAAAATAGGTCTCCAGTCCCCTGTCTTTTTTGGTACCAAAAAGAACTTGGAGTAGACTCTGGATCCTTGCTAGTCTGCTGGGACTGGCTGGATGGCTCTTTTTTCTACCAGCTTTGAAATTTCTAGTGCTGCTTGATCCCTCAGACCGGGTGGAACATCTAGAAGGGGCTCTTTTGGCTGTTGTGGGGTGTGAATAAAGGGAATTTTGTAACCCTCGGATATGATCGACCGTACACATTTGTCTTGCGTGAGGGAATGCCAGGCTTCTGGGTACAGTGATAGTCTTCCCCCGACTGCCTCCAAAGGTGGACAATCGGGCAGCTCCTCAGGGGTGCTGGAAGGGTTTGTCAGAGAAGGGTTCTCTGCTACCCTGATTCTGCAGACCCCCCCCTGCCCCTCGGGCGGCGTCTATTATTGTTCCCTCCTCTGCCTCTAGAGGGAAGCTCACCACGTGCGTCAGGCAGTACTCCCTGAGGTTTGCGGAACCACATTTTCCCACTCTTCTGACCCTTAGGGTATGGTCTAGAAGGGGTAGAAAAATGGACTCCCACGGCAGAGAGAGTCTTGCCTTCCTGCTCGTACCTGGTCAATGTATCCTTCACTTGAGGTCCAAACAAGGCAGAACCATCAAAGGGGGTGTTAGTGAAGGATGCCTTGAAGGGGTCAGCAAAATTGCAAAGCCGCATCCCGGCATGTCTCCTTAGAGCGACGCCCGTGCCTGCAGCCCTACTCGCTCCATCGGCTGCATAGGAAATGAGCCGCATGGAGGAGTTGACAATAGAGTTTAGGGTCCCCAGCTGGGAGTTGATCTTTTCCTGAGACCCCGCAGCTGATGGGTCCTGTAAGGTATCACCCAGATCTTTGAGAAGGTCTCTCTGGAGTCGGGTGAAATGGCACAAATAATTCAGCGACCGGACAGCAAAGGTCGCTGAAGAAAAAACATCCACTTGCCATACCTGTCCATAGTCCTAGATTCCTTATTAGGAGGATGGACAAGTACTGAAGGGTCAGCCAACTCCTTTTTAGTGGCCGCCGCCACCACCATGGCATCAACAGGGATGCCCTTAGTTAGAAACTGCTTGTCAGAAGGGGATGTAATAAATTTTGTAGGCCTCCAGGGAGTTGGTTCCATAGTATCCGGAGCCATCCATGCCATTCCAGCCAACACATCCATGAGTGGATCGAAAGGCGGAGACACCCAGGAGGTGGAAGGGCGAGAACCAAATGCATCCAGGTACACCGACTCGTCCTCGGAAGGGTTAAGGGCAGACCAGTTCCCCCTCTGTTTAAGAATCTCCAGGATGTCAGAAAAGGAGACATCCTCAGAGGGGGACCTTGGGGACCCTTCTGACTCATCCAAGTCAGTGTCAGACGTGACTGACTCAGGGGAGTCTACATGCTTCCTCTTGCATTTTCTCTTTCGAGGGGGCTCACCTGAAGGATCAGGGAAGGCCTCGGAAGAGGAGGATACACCCAATGGGGCTACCTGTAGCATTGGTTCTCCACGCTCGGGATCGGAAGGGCGGAAACAGACTGAAGCAGGCACCATAGAGGGAGGAGCCGAAGGAGCCGACCGTGGAGCAGGCACAGGGGCTAGCACACTCCTCATGACCTCAAAGGCGCCCCTATCAGGCAGGGAAGGGGGTCCCTGCTCCGAAGAGACAAGGACTCCTCCCGGCACCGAAAGGGACGGCTCCGAGGCCGATGGGGCCGAACTCACCTGCGCCGAGGCTCCGAGAGGGAGAACGGGGTCAGACAGCATGAGTCACACTTCTTGAAGCCCAAGAACTTGGTGTCTTTCGACATCCTGAAACAAGGATGATGGGCAGAAAAAGACAATCCTAAGCGGTCTAGTCACAATCAACCAACACACACACACATACAAAGAGCTTGTAACAGACCAAGAAAAACAAAAACCCAACACTTTTTAACACAGTTTAACTATAGGCACACACATACAAGACAAAATCTACAGAAAAAATCCAAAGGGATTTACTGCTACAGAAACTGCAATAGAACAAGTTTAGCCAAAGGCCTAACTATTTAGTGAGGGGAAAACTGAAGAAAAAAACTACCTAAGAGGGGATTCTAAACAGGGATCTATAGGGTAGGAACTAGGAATAACTATCGCTAAGGTTAGAACCAAAAAACTGACTAAATATAAAAATACAAGAAAAAGATTAATACAACCTGGAGCCAGCAAAAAGACGCAACCTTGTATCTGAAGCGGCAAACGAGATCTGGGTATATGACGCCTAGCATTATGGGACATAGGATAGCCTCGAGCCAGTAAAAATAGCTCTCGAGCTTTAGTAATAGACCGAGTTGGAGCTGAGGTTCGGCTCCGAACCCATCCAGCAAGAATGAAGGCGAGATTGACAACTTAGCATCTTATTTTTCCCCTAACTTCACTTTGCAATTCCTGTATGTGTCATGCTAGTTTATCTTTAACTTCTAAAAGCTGTCTAAAATTTCTCTAATAATTAAATTATTGTTTTATAACCTGAACTTGTTTAAAATAATTTTGTCAAATTATGTCCAACTTGGTATAATTACTTTAAAATGTAGATATTTTGTTTCTCCCTGGGCCACTAATAAAAATGGACATCTACCCAGTTAGACGTTCCCGGTAGTCAGATGTCAGTAAACAAATGTAATGCTTGACCTTGTCCTTACAAATGCTGCCTCTACCTACAGCCCAAATATAATATAATATAATATAATATAATATAATATAATATAATATAATATAATATAATATAATTAACAGAGGATACAACCTGTGATTGCAGCAACTACCCTAATGAAATTCACAAAAAAGTTACACAAGATAAGGAAGTCTGTGGAAAGAACTGGACATCGACATCACAACAAAAATTAACAGACTGGAACAATATGAAAGCAGTATTATTGGTCATTAACCACTTCATACTGCTCACCTATCCGTGATTTCACCTCAGACTATCTCCCTTCTCCTTATAAAATGTTTTGATTTTCTGGTAAATCACTGAAGATTACAGTCAGTCCATAATAGCAGACAGAGCTTCATACTTCAATCTGTAATTTCAGACATTAGAGTTTCAAACTTCTTAGTCTTTAGGAAATACATGTTGATGAAAATCTGGTTATTCTCCTAGTAACGCTAATTGAGGTAATATTTAAAAGTTATGCATGGTTTTGGACTTGTAAAGACAACGGTGGACACTTGTCTAGTATAAACCTATGAACCTACTACTTATGCACAAAACATGGCGCAAGAATACACTGAATGCATCATTCATACTTATTTCTTCATACAACATATACTCCAAATTCAAGATTTGGCGATAGTGTAGTGTACTGGCTCACCAGATGCACAGCAGCAAGCACCGCCCAAAACCCTCCCCCATTGTTGTACGTCAGTTGGAAGTATTCAATATTCATCCGGTGTGAATAAATATTTATTTTGTTTCCCAACTGTACAATGCCACATCTGCAGGAAATGTGTAATTAAAATGTAAATTAGTCGAATGATGGGCAGTACTGTGGTAAGAGGCAAATGAAGTTACCAACTCTTGGTTAAAGTTATCAGATCGATATCTTAACAAGAAGTCAGTAGCAATCCTGCACATGATATTTTTACAGTACTATTGTTACATTTGGCCACATTAATTGTATGCATGATGTCACTGCCTAATATGAAGGGCATGTCAATCATGCCTCATTCCATATGCAACTTTTCATGCCAATCACCAGAGCCACGCCCACTCATGCGCAGAACTGAAGGTGAGCCAGTACACTACCCTCAATGACCACATCTTCTCAGTTGAGCTAAAATCCTGCCGAGCAAAGCAAAAAGAATGCGGTAAACCTCCTAGAAAACCAGACTCCCAAACAATCGGGAAAGAATAGTCGTTTAGCAATGTAAATAACACCCCTCCATTAACACAAACACACCAATGCACACTCACTGAAATTACTGCACGCTCAGAGTGCAGGAAAAGTAGCAACCTGTAAAAACTCAAACCTATAATACAAAGCTTTACATTACATAAACCAGGCCACATGGAAATAAGAAATACATCAAATACATACTGTCCAATTAAAATTTTCCAGTAATGAAACCAAACACAAGAGATGCCATCAATAACACACAGTTTAAATCAGAATCTCCCAAATATAAAAAATGTCCACCTACCTGTAATGTCCAAGTGTGCAGTCTAAACAAGTCCCATTAATTCATCAAGCAGCCATGTCCTACAAAGCTGACTGCTTATCCATATGACTTGAGAAACTCTACTGAACCACTAAAACAGCAGACTATAGCCATTATCTGTAAAACTTACTCAAAAATTCAAGTTATCTATAGCAAAATCATGACAGTCATTTATTATCCCACTGTCAATGACAAAAAGTAAAATTCTTAAAAAAGTAGTACTTTTTATTAAAGTTAATTTCTGGCTTTGTAGCCAGCTAACCTCTTGTCCAACCTTCCCTTATGATTGTGAGTTCCACAAGTGAGTGGAAGTCTGTAGAAAATGATGCATATATTTCATAAAACAGCATACCCACCCTCAAACAACTAAGCCAAGCCTTGTCTCACCACATGATGCACCCAGACAATATATAACATTACTACTTTGGAATGAATGCATGAATAGATCACACTGGTTAACACATTCAGATAAATACATACATTGAAATGCATATTACATTTTTGAAAGTCACTACAAAGTCAGAAACCAATGCACTTAGCACCTCATCAACTTGGGTATGACCATTTTCATCTGTGCTGCCATCCATTGTTTAACCCAGTATGCCCAATATCAAAAACACTTTACAGAAAGCCAAGGATGACTGTTTTAATTTTAGAATAATTAACATGCAAACCAACTGACTCAGGCTTCTCTTACCACAAACTGAGAATCATACAACTATTTTTTATATATTTAGTCAACATTTTAGTTACTATAATAAATGTTCATAGGTTTATTGGTTCATAGGTGGGTACTAGACTATCAGCCCAAGGGCCTAAGTAAGCTTAGCCAACAAGGTTCCCTGGCTTACGCCACCCCAGAAAGTTATTTTCCTGTGCCACTGTCGAGCAGAGCCAGAGAAGTGAGCCCCGGGGTATATTTCCTATTTCCCATCCACTCATCAAGATTTTTCTTGAAGAGTGTTAATGAGGAACTTTGCTTGACATAGATGGGGTAGCTTGTTCCAGAGTATGGTAAGTCTCTGGGACAGGAATCTATCCCTCCAGCATGTCCTGTTTATTGTGGTGACAAGGTTTAGTTCCCTAGAGCATGTAACTCAGAGGGATTGGGATTTCTTTAGGTGTAGCATGTCCAACAGCTCTGGGTTTAACATAGCTTTATATGTAAGGTAGAGATCTCCTCAGAGTAGGTGATATGCTACAGAGTAAAGCTGTAGTTTTTGAGACGGTCAGTGTAGGGCATCTGTTTGAGGCCAGAATACCTCTTTGTGATGTACTTCTGTGGCCTTTCCAGCTGCTGCAGATGTCTTGTGAGGTACATTCCAAAAGGGGCATTGTACTCTACAATGGGTCTAATGAGTGACGGGTAGAGGGGAACAATGACCTCTTTTTTCCTGGATGAGAACCCTTTTGTGATGAGGGGTGCCATGTAGAATGACTTCCTGACTACTGTGGTGATGTGGTTATCAACAGAGAGACTACTGTCCACCTGGGTCCCAAGGTCTCTTATCACATATTTTAAGTAGACTGCTGCCTATGTGGTAGCTTATGGGTACAGAGTTTTTACCAAAGGGGATGACAATGAACTTTTTGGTATTGAGCTTGAGGCCATGGCTCTGACACCAGGCATCTGCCTCAGTGAGGCCCTTCTGTAGGATGTCCACATCATTTGGGGACTCGACTATGGCTCCTAGTTTGCAGTCATCTGCAAACTTTGTTAGCCAGAGGCCTACTGTGTTAGCCTGTACTTCAGAGAAGTAGATACCAAACAGAAGTCGTCCCAGGACTGAACCCTGTGGTACTCCACTTGTCACTGGTTTGAAGTCAGATTTGGAGTCTGCAACTTTTACAGTGTGGGTTTTGTCAGTGAGCCAGTTGGCAACACATCTTGTGACATACGGATTTATACTTAGTCCAGTGAGTTTATCTATAATTCCAGAATGGAGGGTGATGTCAAAAGCCTTGGCTACGTCAAGATAGGCTGTATGAACCACCTTAACCTCGTATATGGCTTTGGTGTCTGCCTCAAAGAAGTCAATCAGGTTCAGGAGGTATGATCTGCCTTTCACAAAATCGAACTGGGTGGGGTCCAGAGTTTGGAGGTTACCAATGTCTTAGTTTATGAGTTCCATGATGATACATTGCATGGCCTTGCAGTGCAGGCTTGTCGGGCTAATAGGGCAATAGTTCCCGGGATCGGTGGTGGCTCCCCCTTTGTGGAATGGGATAACTGTTGATGTGCGCCATTCAGTGGGCACAAAGCCTGATGTGAGGCTATGATTGAACATGGTGCTTAGGTGGGGAGCCAGTTCATTCTGAAGTTCGTGTAAAATGTAGTCTGGGATGTTGTCTGGTCCCATGGATGCTGTGTTTTTAGCTTTAGAGAGTGCAGCTTTTACCTGTGTAGTTGTGATTACAAGGACTCTGCATTCTTCATGTATAGATATGGGCCCTTTAGGGGGTGAGAAGGGGGTAAAGTTAGCACTGAACCTATCTGCCAAGATGTTGGCAATATCAGTTGGTTCTGTAATTTTCATTCCATTGTGCTGTAACTCAGAGCAGAAATGGGTGTTGCCATTGAGATTCCTGACATAGCTATAGAATGCTTTGTGGTTGTCCTTAGAATCAGTGGTGATTTCGTTTTTATAGCTAGCTTTGGAGGATCTTATAAGGGATCTCAGCTTCTTACTGAGGCTGACCAGGGAGCTCCTCCACTCATGGGATTTTACTCTCTTTTGCAACCGTTTCTTCCTTCTGTTGTACAGTTTGTTTATGGCAAGGGACAACCAGATCGCCTTCCTTTTTTTGGAGGATAGCATATTGGTTCTGTTTGGGATAGCATGATCCATGCACTTGTGTAAGTGCTTATAGAGTGCATTTGTGGGGAAGGCAGTGGGTGTGCATGGGCCATAACCCATTCATCTAGAGGTTGACACACCACATATGGGCACACGCAAGGCTATATTCCACAGGTACATGTATACAGCTGCTAGATAACTACTTCCTTGTACAACACTCTGCAACCTGGACGAAAAGTGCTCTGATATTCTGCAGAATTTAATTCAACTACTTGGAAAATTAAAATACTGTTACAAAAACACTATACAAAAGCAACATGTCCTAAGCATACTTCCAATACTGTGGCAGCAAGAGTGTAGTCAAGAACAGTGCATATTGAAGTACATTTTGTGAACATTCTTTCTGAACTACTCTTCAAGAAACCAATATTACAAATGTTTGTGTTGATGTCTACAACATCGCTGTGCACATAAGCTTGCTTTACAAAGAGTATTAAGAGGAGGAAAAGAAAAAGGTAGCCACTGACACAACAGCTAAAAAATACAAAAATAATCTTTTGAAAAATTTTAATTAAAACACAAGGGAAATAAAACATTCCAAGTACAAAGGGAGTTTCTGGCTACCCTCTTGGTGGGCATTGCAGGTCCACAGCTAAGCAAGGACAATAATTTGCACATTGGTTTGGAACTTTTTTTCTTTTGAAGTGACACATTTCTTGGTAACAGGCAGTTTAAGAGCTCTTTATTATTGGACAATCAAGTTTTCCCACTGGAATATTGTAACATGAACACAATATTTGTTTTGATGAACAGCTACCACTGCTTTGCATGTAGGGTTCCAAAATATTAACAAACATACCTTCCCGACCACGCAGTTAGGTATACCTTAGGTCACTACACCACAGAAACTTTAAATGCAGAGAATATACCTGCTAGGTCCAAGTGTCAAGATTATAACCCCAGTAAAACAGTTAAATGTTAAACAAGTGATATGTAAACAATTCCCGTTACACAAGTAACAATTTTAAAACCAGGCTACAGAGTGACAAGTCTATGAAGGCATTGGCTTGATAAAAATATGAAGACAAATCCATTTTTCTAAACTACAAAACAATCCAATGAATCAGGTTATGTGTTCCAATGAAACCCTTCAAGTAGTATTGCACTGTTAGAGAACTCACAAGAAGCACCCCCTTCATTTCCACCATTAATAGCCAAAATACTAGCTAGGTGGAGAAAAGATTTGTGCTTTGGGGTAAGCAGAACAGCTTCAAACTTCGGTTAATTTTTTTGCTAAAGTGCTAAGCCAGACCAGTCCTCTAAAGAGTCAAGGGGCAGCAAAACATGGCATGGTTATCCTAGGTAAACTGTAGTAAATGCTAGATGTGTTCTAGAGCTAATGGAAGTAGTGCTAACAACCCAGAAAAAAGGAAGGAAGTGGGGGAAGAAAAAGACAATTACTACCTTTGCAACATTTTGGAGACCTAAAATTCTAGCATGGGATTCCAGTGTAAAAAGAACCAAATACACATTTTCACCAATTTTGCAAAAGGGTAATGACTAAAATGCAAACAAACCATGCAGGAGTTCAGAGCATCAACTCAATGCTCTGAAGAGATGCATTCACTGATCTCCATACTTAGAAGATGTCTGCAGAACAAGGTCACAGGTATAGTTTAAGACTGACAGATGGTGTCATAAATATTGATTCAACCCAAGTGTCTGAAAGCTCATCTATGTAGTTCATAGACATTGAAACCATGCTGAAATAAGCCTTTTCCTATCACAATGGCACCAGCTAATCATTAAACACTCTAGCTCCTTCAGTGTGGTTCTTTTCACACATTGCACAGAACTCCACCATTTGCCTGTTCTACGCATACTGAAGACCATCCCCAAATGGATACCAATGCAGAGATGCAGTAAAGGCTTGCTTTATATTAGGCCAGTACTCAACACCATTCTAAAGTGAGCAAAATGCAGTGGTTCTAAGCTTTTGAAGTAAATCTGGACCAGAGTGCAGCAAGCATAAACCAGAAAAGTGTGCATTCCCCCCTTAACACCCAAGTACATAGCTGTATGTTTAAATATATAACTTAGCCTTCTCAGGAAGTATATGTTGCTATAACATTCACCTCATTACAACTTGCCTCCAGCAATTTACACCAATGGTAAGAATTGTTATATACATGTAAAGCTTGCCCTTCCAAAAGGGAAGAGACCATATTCAAAATAAATTAACAAAGTACCCTTTCTATGTCAGTCTTGGTCAAAGTCATATTTAAGGCAACAGCCACATTTTTTTCAGGGGGGGGGGGGCTGTAGGCTAACTTACTCAAAAGGCGCTCGAAGATTTAGAGAAAAATAATTTACACTTATGAGAAATCTATGCTAGAACCCTGGAACAAATATAAATTACTTCAAATTTTAAAAATCCTGTGTCAAAATATGTGCTGCCAGGGCAGTGCCAGCTTACAAACGTAAGCGATAAGAGTAAAAGAAAAAGCAGACGTTTTAACTGGAAACTGTCATCATATCATTTTTGGAAGGACTTGTGCGACCAAACAGTTCTTTCTTGCAGGACAGCATCTGGTAAGTGTTCACACGGGTTGCCTCATAGAGCATGCAGGTAGAGCCATCCTCTCCAAAGCAGTATGAAACTTCATATGGGTCAGCCCAAAGGGCCAGTTCACTTGGCAAAAGCCGATGTAAGTGTTGTCTGTCCAGACCAATGTTGCTAGTCACCTTGCTAATGATTGGGTCCATTTTGTGATTTATCCGGATGCAGCAGCAGCCTGATCCTTTGTCCGGTCTGTCAGGAAACCAGTGGTGCAAATAGTGTTCTATAAAAACAAAAAACTAAAAAAAAAACAAAAAAACAGCAAAAGACAGAGCGGTAGCGCTTGGTGTTTGGTCTAAATTGTAACAACTGCTTGCTACATTGTAGCAAGCATTTTGTTACAGTTCCAAAGTACTTTCAATTTCTTCTTCTTCTTTTTTTTTTTTAACTGTAACAAGATGCTTGCTACGATATAGTAAGCAGTTGCTGCAGTTTAGACCACACACCAAGCGCTACAGCTACAACGCTCGGTCTGAGCACCATTCCTCTCAACCTCTTGGAGCAAGAACTCTTCACAAAGCCATCAATAATGGGGGCAGATATGTCCAAAAATATGGCCATTTTTTAAATATTACTCTTAAAAACAGAGAAATTGATAGAATAATGTTTTGCATTAGCATTGATTTTTCTGAAAGACATGAAGTATGAAACTCAAAGTCTGTCATTATTTTCTGACTTTTTTAGGTGCAAATGCACAGTTTTACAGGGAAAGCAATCATGGTATAATATGCACTAAATGCTACAATGCAAAAGGTACTTGAAACACCATAAGAAATATTTAAAAAAGTGGAAGTCCATGAGCAAGAGTCAAACAGAAGGGTCACACAGAACATTACAAATTACATTTTCCTGTCTTTTAATGGTTGGTCTGCATAGCGGAGATCAAGAAGACAGTTCAGTTCTAAGTGTAAGCTTTGCAAAATAGGTAGTGGCATGAGTGACTGGTGCTTATGAAACGTAACGAACCCAAATTACTATCTCATTTTGTTCGTCTCCTTCCCACAGACATCAGGCCCATATTACCCTAATTTATTATGGTTCACTTGCTCCCCTTAACAACTAATAGCTGGACAGCAGCAACCAGTGCCTTTTCTTTGGTTATCGTTGGATTTACTTTGATTTTGTTACCATTGTATACATTTTAGTACGACTCACTATACAACATAACTCCAAAACAGCACAGCAGGGAACCCAAACCCTGAGTGTCTTAATCCAGAGGGAAGTAAAACAAGACTGGAATACAGGTTTCTGCACCTTTTTAAAGAAATTTAATGCTGTGGGTGGGATAGTCATAACGTCATTAGTGATGTCACAATCAGGGAGGTGATTAGCTAAGGGGGTGACAGTGTTTTCAGCTTCGGTCCGAGGCAGAAGTGTGATTTTACAAACGAGATAGTGTCCCTTTAAGGGAGATAATATGTATTATGCAGTGGTACAAGAAGTTGCTAAATGATGTGCTCTGGAAGAAGGCATTTACATTTCATTTGACTTGTAGATATGATTTTAATTGAATCTGAAATAATGGGAAAGAAGTTAATTCTTTTTAAGTGTGTAAGGAAAGGATTCCCAAAGTTCTGGCCCTAGGTTAGAGAAGCAATATTTACTACATTTGAGCTTGGTCATTGTGATTTCAAGCAGGAGTCCATGTTTTTCTGGTTTCGTAGTTGATGGGATGGTATTGTTGGTACATTTTCTCATTTGAAAAAATAACAGCTCATTAACCTTTCTCTTGATTCTGCATCACTTGCCATTAGACAAGCTTTCCTATGCATGTCTTCCTTTTGGCAAACTCCTTTTACTTGCACCATGACGGAAGACAAGTTTCACTCAGACCCATGCTGTCACTAATAATTTGCATGTACTACTACACTGCTTCTCTGGTCCTGTACTTTTTACCCACCTGTAAAGACAACCTTGTGAACAGTCGCCAGTTTTCTGCACTGCCATCATTTTACCAGTACAAGTTCAAACCAGCTCCTGATTATAATACTAACATCATTACAGGAAAGTAAATAATGTGGGAAGAAATATTCAGGGAATTGTTATGGCTAGGCTTGTATAGGCCCTAGGGCTGATAGCCTAGTACTAACCTATGAACCTATGAACCTATGAACACGTAACCACTACTTCAATTTTTAATAAGGGAAAAATTCCTGCTGTTGACAAACACAGGCTCATAAGTTTGAATATCATGTGTCAAATTTAATAAGCTATTTGAAGCCTGACTGGTGTAACCCCATGCTTGTTTTTCATATCATATATAATCACCCCCTGATCTACAGAAACAGTCCCTTATCCGGAAAGCAAAAGCTTGCTCCATAAGCGAAAAAAGACAAAGTACCACAGACAAGTTTCTTGTGCCTGACACTAGTACTATTTACTTTTATAACAAGTTATTTGTCATTCTGTCAGTCCCATGGGATGTGTTTTGCAGATTCAGTGTTTCATAAAAAAGAGGTTCCAGCAGTGACTTGAAGACCAGACACCAGCAACTTTCTCAAGCTTACGTAAACCTAGAGTAAAAGGAGAGAGTCATTGTTTTAGCAGAACAGCTATAACTCTGCAGCCCACTGTTTTTTTTTTTTGGTTAGAAACATTTGAACTTTCTTTTGTTATACAAGGTGCTTCATCAAGTAAGTACTAAAAAGATATATTCTACTGTATTAATTCATGTAAAAGAAAGCACATTATGATTCTGAACTGTCCTGCTTTTCATTTTGTAACAAGATTAGCTGTACCACTTGCTTCCCTAACAGGTAAACATACATCCTGATCAAAATGAAGGTTTTTAGCTATACATGTGCCTATTCTTAATTGTTTTAGCTTGCACACCTACATACAAGATCGCATATCACCTACTCAGAGGCGATCTCTGCCTAACATACAAAGCTATGTCAAACCCAGAGCAGTTGGACATGCGCCAGTTAAAGAAATCCCAATCCCTCCAAGCTACACGCTCTAGGGACCTAAACATTGTCACCACAATAAACAGAACATGCCGGAGGGATAGATTCCTGTCCCAGAGACTTCTCATACTCTGGAACAAACTACCTATGTATATCAAACAAAGCTCTTCATTAGCACTCTTCAAGAAAAATCTTGATGACTGGATGGGAAATAGTAAATTGACCCCGGGATCACTTCTGTGGCTCTGCTCGACAGGGGCACAAGAAAATAATTTTCTTGGGTTGCGAAAGCCAGGGTACCTTTTTGGCTAGGCTTCTATAGGCCCTAGGGCCGATAGCCTAGTACCTACCTATGAACCTATGAATCATGCCAAACGCTTTTGCTAGTTCCAGATATGCTATATGTAGAGTTACACCTCCATTTGTTTTGGCACTTAATTCTTGAAAGAATGGTACCAAGCTTGGAAAACAGGGCCTCGTGTTTACAAACCCACAGTTATCCACATCTAGGAAATGTATCTTCCCATGTCTTTCTGTAAATGATCCTTGGTCATTATTCCATTACTTTAACCATATTCATGGTAAATTGATAGGTTTATAATTATCTGTATCTGAACTAACTCCTCCAGATGCGAAAGACCTTTATCGAAGCTTGACTTCATATTTATAATACAATCCATCTTTCTGTAACCTACTAACAAGTATCATAACAAATATGTCAAATTTATTTTTGATTTTGTGTAGGAAACTTCTGGAATAATACTGGGTCGTGCAAATTACTGCACTTGACATTAAATGCTCCTGATGTGGCATCTTTTTCATTTAATTATATTTTATTCAAAACCTCAAACATATTTCCTCTTTAATCATATTTTGTTCATTATAACTCTCAACACAGTGGCTGTACTAAACAGTACATAGCTTACCTATATCAGAAGATAAATCCATAATAAAACACTCATTTCAAATAAAACTTTCAAATTTGAATAACAAATGTAAATAATGAACTCATCATAAAATGAATTCACCCTTGACTCTTAAAAGAAAAAATCTGTATGGCTTCTAAATTTACTAACATGGTTAGCTAATATTCTGTCAAGTTATCTTCTCCCTCTTAACAGATGCACAAAAGATATTACACCAGGGAGTATGGAAGGTGAAAATTTACATCGGGAATTAAGTTAACTCTAAATTACGCCTCTAGGCGTCAAATAGTCCTTGTTCATATTTGCATCAATAATTCCCAAACTATGCTATGTACAAGGTTTTAAAAGATTTCTTGTTAAAGCTTACACAACACCAAACTCAACTGCATTAATATCTGACCTCTGTCTAGTGCAGGTAAATAATAGGCAACCTCGGTGAGATCAATAAGCGTGCCAGTCACTTATGCACCAAGCGGAACACATTTATTGTGGAGAATACAAAACCAAAAAACAAAAAATGAATCGACTGAAGTTAAGCGCTTTCACTCATAAATATGAGCTTCTTCAGAACAATTTCCACATAACTATTCACATAAACATTCACACAAACAGTTCACTATTTAAATACTAAAATTGGCGCCAAAGTAGAACATATTCCCTTCCTTAAAGGGGTACCACAATATTACATACATTGTTATTTAGTCTTAATGACAATCTAATAATATTTAATTCAACCTAATAATGCTAAAAACATTAATCGATGATCTGTCCCTTAGACATAATATATATTGACTTGAAATATATATATTTTTAAAAAATGATGTGAGTAAAAACAATGTAAAACTTATTTGAGAACAATGTCATATACATTTCCTAAAAATTACTAAAAAATGCTAAAGAGTGACTAGATATAAACCAAGAATACATTCATACTTATAATGAGTATATATTATTGTATCTAACAGAATAGGGAACGAGTTGCTTAAAAGATTACTTAACAAATAACTAAAAAAATACATAACTAAAAATTATATGTGTTTTAGTAGTAAACAAATATAATTAAATTGATTGTAAACTTTTTAATATGAAATAAATATAATCAATATATGTATTGTGTGTAAAACTGTATAAAACTAAAAAAACAATTAAATCAAATAAGTCAAATCAAATTCATTTACCTACTGTCCCATTCGAGAATGGGTTTGCAGGAAATAAAATCATTAAGACCTGGGGGATTAGCTGCGTTAAGGTAGAGCTGCCACCAAACTTCCTTAAAACTTAAAAATTTCTTTTCATCCCCACCTTTGGGATTACTACGAATTGAATCCAAAATTTCAAATTTGAATTTGTGATCGTTACCCATCATCCCTACATGCCTGTATAATGCATTGTTGCTATCTTTTCGAGATATACTATAGATGTGGTCATAAATTATCTTCTTAAAATTTCTTTCGTTTTTTCCCACATAATAACTAGGGCATACCTCACATGTGGCAATATAAATAACCATCCTAGTGTTACAATTACCTTCGTTCAATTTTATAATTGTGCTAAAATTGTTAAAAATACTTAATTTATGTGCTTCAAAAATATATTTACATTGATTGCACTTGCCACACTTCCTTGTACCTTTTGATATTTGCTTCATCCTTTGGTTCCTGGAATATCCATGATCATAGTTATTGTGTTCAAGGAGTTTCTTCATGTTGTCTCCCATTTTATATACCACCCCAGGTCGGTTTCCCACCACTTTGCCTATATTGGGATCAGAGTTCACTATAAACCAAAATCTATTAACAATATCCATAGTCTTATCTGACATTGGATTATATGTTAATATAAAATATTTTTGGTTTGTATTGCTGTCATTGCCCCAAACAGTGGAATTAAGTTCCTTCTTGCCAAACAAACCTGAACCTAACAGGGGTTTGTATTTCAAACCCCATTCACTTAACACATATTTTCCTATGTTCTCCAACATGGATAATGGATAGTTCCTGTCCTTGAACAATTTAGTAATGTATTTAATTTCATCCTGCATGACCTGTAAATTAGAGGTCATGCGGGCAGCGCGAATGCATTGTCCCTTAAAAATATTCTGTTTCATTTTTGTGGGATGGAAGCTGTCATATGCCAAGTAATCGTTGGAGAAAGTCTTTTTCCTATGTGTTCTAGACTGTAAATTGTCATTGTGCACGTATATGTAGGTGTCCAAATAGGCCAAACCCTCATTATTCGTACTATATGTAAATTTCAAAAATTTACTGCTTTTATTCAAAAATTCAATGAAAGTATCCAATTCTTCGTTTGAACCATCCCATAAAATGTAAATATCGTCCAAGAATCTTGAATAATGAAGGATTTTACTATAATGCGTGCTGGGGAATAAACTTGTTTCCTCCCAATCAACCATAACCAAGTTAGCAAATATGAATATTATTAGATTGTCATTTACACTAAATAATAATACGTACGTAATACTGTGGTACCCCTTTAAGGAAGGGAATATGTTCTACTTTGGCGCCAATTTCAGTATTTAAATAGTGAATTGTTTGTGTGAATGTTTATGTGAAAATTGTTCTGAAGAAGCTCACATTTATGAGTGAAAGCGCTTAACTTCAATCGATTCATTTTTTTGTTTTTTGGTTTTGTATTCTCCACAATAAATGTGTTCCGCTTGGTGCATAAGTGACTAGCATGCTTATTGATCTCACCGAGGTTGTCTATTGTTTGATTTAGTCGCTCATTCCATTTGGTGTTAAATTCAGTTGTTGTATGGCTTCCATGGAAGAGACCGGCATGAATTCACCTTTTAACAGCCCGGAAGTGAAGGCGGAATTGTTGGAGCTAAGAGGCGAGATTGCCGTCCTGAAGGGAGAAATTCACGAGCTGTTCGTATTTTTTAGGGAATCATTTAAGGGTACCGTTTCGTCAGGAGGCGAAGGTACGGAGGATGTAACAAAAGGACTTCAGGTTATGGGTCTCGCAACGGACATTATAGGAGACAACGAGCGCCAAGTGCTTAATGGTATTTCTGCTGAAAAACTTGATTTCAACAAACGCTAAAACTAAACCAGCTAAGGACAAACAAGGTACTGTTAACAACAGCCCTATTCATGTTTGTGATAATAATGTGGATGTCAATCAAACAAACAGATCTAGGGAACGTAATTCTTTTGAGGGAAGTTTTAACATTCCCAATGGACAAGGCTTAGTGCTATGTGGGACTAACAAAGGAAAGTGTACTGATTTAAATATAACTGAATCCTACAATAACAGTAGGATTAACTTACCTGACTTATCGTTTGATTTTTCAATTTATGACATAGACGAAGAGGCAACGCGTATAGGAACTAAACCCAAACGGTTGCCTCCAGTCAAAACATATTCGTCAGTTACAGTGGACACAGTACAAAACAAGGGTAATGGTTCTTATAAAGACGATAGGGTCAGTGAAACTACCAAGGGACAATGTTTGAATACATTTTTGAATGTTTGCTATCATATGGACACAGACAATAGCATCCCAACAAACAATGTTTTTTCTAACAAACCAGTGGGTAGTTTAAAAGAAATTATTTTTACCTTGGGTAAAATGTTAAAACAAATCAATGGATTAAAAATGGAAAATGTTTATTTGCAGAAATGTGGTGAAATGAAAGTTATACCACAAGGTTTAAGATTTTTCAAAAAACCTATGGGTATTGTTTTGAATGAAAATTCTATATCTATTTTTAACAAATTCTTTGATGAATGTGGTTTACAATTTTTAAATATGCTTATTGAATTTAATGATGCCAAACTGAGTGGTTTGATCCAGGAAGCAGAGGCACTGGACATGAAAATTTCTAACGATTTATTGTTTAAAGAATGGGAACAGTTGTATTGTAAACAGTTTAAGTTAGCCGAGAAGTGGATAACTAACATAAAGGAAAGGAAAAAGAAAAAATTAAGTAGAGATATTGAACAATATAAAAAAGGTGAAGCGTATATGTGGTTTGAAAAGGATAAAAATAAGTTACAGGATAAGGACAGTCAGTATGTGCACAAAAACACTTATGGTAGTACTGATTTTAATTCCGATGTACACCATTTTCACAGGGAACTAAACACACAGGGCCAACCATATTGAAATCAGGAATGGAAGCAACAGGGATGGTATGGGAGAAATTACAATTACAAAAGAAATTGGGAGGGGAAAAGAAAGTGGAACAAGTACTAACTGGATTGGTTTCATCCCGTGATTTTCCCAAGGGGATGGAGAGTATTGACAACAATGTTATTTTAGTGGATGACAACATTCATTCTTTTGACAGCTTTAAAATTTATAATTTTTCGAGTTTGGATATTAATCATAGTTATTTCAAGTTGTTAGCAAAAGGCATGAAGTTCATTCCCACTCCCAGATTTAACTTGGTTGACTGCCTATGTGAGCTGAAGAAATTCACTAGGAAAATTAATCTGGGTATATTTTTTAACAACAAACCAGTATTTAATAAAAGTTTAAATCAAGTAGGGGATGACAGTCAGAAGAAGGAGGGCGACTTT
Source organism: Protopterus annectens (assembly GCF_019279795.1). Taxonomy (NCBI): domain Eukaryota; kingdom Metazoa; phylum Chordata; order Ceratodontiformes; family Protopteridae; genus Protopterus; species Protopterus annectens. The sequence continues at coordinate 1,912,940,060 of NC_056732.1, forward strand.
CTAAGGAAAAGTTCTTTTGTACCTCCATATCATCCAAGAGTGGATGTTTATGAGAAAATTGTGGCTAAAGAAATTTATTCATTATACCACAATAGGAAAACCTATGAGGTTAACAGCAATTCAACTGACCAGGAGAGAAGCACATTGGATGCTTTAACGCTCAATTCCAAGGTCAGAGTTATGAAGCCTGACAAAGGTGGTGGGGTGGTCATATATGACAAATAGCAATATATTGTGAAGATGTATGATATACTTCATGATTCTAGAAATTACGAATCTATTTCAATTAATGAAGTGAATATCCTACATCGCAGAATTGATTCCTATCTGGAAGAATTTCTGCTTGATGGAAGAATATCTAATACAGTATATGACTACTTGAAAGTCAAGGTCCCAACCTTGGCCAGCTTCATAGGGCTACCCAAAATACACAAAAGTACGTCTGACCCTCCTTTTAGGCCCATTGTGTCAGGGAAATACTCCAAAACATACTACATAGGGAAATATATAGATATCAAACTCAAGTTAATTTACAACAGCATCCCATACATGGTGAAAGATTCTTGGGAATTTTTAAGCAAATATCCTGTAAATAAATGGAAGAAGGAACACCTTTTTATCATAATTGATGTGATTGATTTGTTTTCCAGTATTCCCAAAAATGAAGGACTAGAAGCATTTTGTAATAGTATAAGAAATTATGCAAATTTAACATGGGATGAAACATGCCTCATAATGGAGCTTATGAATATGGTCCTGGATAACAATTTTATATACTTTGAAGGAGAACATTTTAAACAGACAAGAGGTGTAGCAATGGGAGCAGCGTGTGCACCCATATTTGCTAACTTGGTTATGGTTGATTGGGAGGAAACAAGTTTATTCCCCAGCACGCATTATAGTAAAATCCTTCATTATTCAAGATTCTTGGACGATATTTACATTTTATGGGATGGTTCGAAAGAAGAATTGGATACTTTCATTGAATTTTTGAATAAAAGCAGTAAATTTTTGAAATTTACATATAGTACGAATAATGAGGGTTTGGCCTATTTGGACACCTACATATACATGCACAATGACAATTTACAGTCTAGAACACATAGGAAAAAGACTTTCTCCAATGATTACTTAGCATATGACAGCTTCCATCCCACAAAAATGAAACAGAATATTTTTAAGGGACAATGCATTTGCGCTGCCCGCATGACCTCTAATTTACAGGTCATGCAGGATGAAATTAAATACATTACCAAATTGTTCAAGGACAGGAACTATCCATTATCCATGTTGGAGAACATAGGAAAATATGTGTTAAGTGAATGGGGTTTGAAATACAAACCCCTGTTAGGTTCAGGTTTGTTTGGCAAGAAGGAACTTAATTCCACTGTTTGGGGCAATGACAGCAATACATACCAAAAATCTTTTATATTAACATATAATCCAATGTCAGATAAGATTATGGATATTGTTAATAGAGTTTGGTTTGTAGTGAACTCTGATCCCAATATAGGCAAAGTGGTGGGAAACTGACCTGGGGTGGTATATAAAATGGGAGACAACATGAAGAAACTCCTTGAACACAATAACTATGATCATGGATATTCCAGGAACCAAAGGATGAAGCAAATATCAAAAGGTACAAGGAAGTGTGGCAAGTGCAACCAATGTAAATATATTTTTGAAGCACATAAATTAAGTATTTTTAACAAGTTTAGCACAATTATAAAATTGAAAAAAGGTAATTGTAACACTAGGATGGTTATTTATATTGCCACATGTGAGGCATGCCCTAGTTATTATGTGGGAAAAACTGAAAGAAATTTTAAGAAGAGAATTTATGACCACATCTATAGTATATCTCGAAAAGATAGTAACAATGCATTATACAGGCATGTAGAGATGATGGGTAATGATCACAAATTCAAATTTGGAATTTTGGATTCAATTCATAGTAATCCCGAAGGTGGGGATGAAAAGAAATTATTAAGTTTTAAGGAGGTTTGGTGACAGCTATACCTTAACGCAGCTAATTCCCCAGGTCTTAATGATTTTATTTCCTGCAAACCCATTCTCGAATGGGACAGTAGGTAAATGAATTTGATTTGACTTATTTGATTTAATTGTTTTTTTTAGTTATATACAGTTTTATTCATAATACATATATTTATTATATTTATTATACCAAAAAGTTTACAATCAATTTAATTATATTTG